>NW_021136919.1:0-1216 GCF_004193835.3 Ostrinia furnacalis | reverse complement strand
TCTATCACTATATATAATTCACTATCACTATAAATATAATATAGTCGGCCGTTTGGTGTAGTGGTTCAGAGCGGACTACTATGCCGAGAGGTCCCGGGTTCGATTCCCGGCCGGGCAGAAATTGAAATGATGAATTTTAATTTCTGTGACGGGTCTGGGTGTTACTATGTATAATATTTATGTATTTAAAAAAAAAAGTATCTAAGAAGTATATCCGTTAAGCTAGCACCCATAACACAAGCATTAAGTTGCTTACTTTGGGGCTAGCTGGCGCTGTGTGAAATTGTCCAAAGATTTATTTATTTATTATTATAACTAACTGCGCAAACCTAATTAACCAGGACAGTTTAGAATGCTCACACTTTATCGTCGGGGTCACCAATGTAGGTTTCTTATCGTAACCTATTTTATAAACTCGTGTAAGTGTACCTATTTAGTGTCTGTATAAGAATGATAATTTATCTGACTCAAAGTTAACTAAAGTTGGTAAAGTGTGAGGATCCTAGCTATCCTGGGAGTTACTGCCACTGACCTTCAATGAAATACGAATATACCGAACAATAGAAATGCAATTTTATTTACTTAAATTTCCCAAAGCTAACACGTTTGCCCGAGCCGGTCAGTGCGCAGTAACTGGCCGACTCTTTGATTCACACGTCACACAAGCATTCAAAATCGCTGACATACACCTTTCATACTACATGTTCGTTCGTTCGTTCGTTCAGCCAAATGACGTCCACTGCTGGACAAAGGCCTCCCCCAAGGTTTTCCACAATGAACGGTCCTGCGCTGCCCGCATCCAGGCTCTTCCCGCGACCATACTACACGCAGCGCATACTACATGTGTCCCTACACATTGAACAATGTGTATGGCCACAGGGTCATCGGTCGTTATAAAAGCAGGCGGAGGCTCGACTGGAGCGAGTGCGTCCGCGGCGCCAGGTCATCATGCTCCAAGACGGTTGATGGTTCATAAGGTGTAAGGCCAAGAAGGCAAGGTCTTAATGTGGGTAGTTTCGTAGAAACGCAACATTTTTCTGTATGAGCTCATTATGTTCTGTTTTTACGGCTTTTAAAAATGGCCGAAAAGAAGATACTTAACTCGTAAAATAAAAGTGAATAATATTACAATACCTGGCTATCTCGGTAGTTAATATCTCGTTTTTACTCGCTAGAGCAAAAAACGGCTACTGGTTAAAAAATAACCGAACATAAA
>NW_021136918.1:0-828 GCF_004193835.3 Ostrinia furnacalis | reverse complement strand
TGTGCCCCGCCCACTGCCACTTGATTTTAGTAGGTCCACTCACTTAGATACATTTAAACAATACATACTTGATCTGTTCCATACTGGGCATTGCTACCCATTTTATCGCTTTTAAATTTTATTATTGGATGTGATGGAGTGCGTAGCGGTGTTTCGTAACGTGTTTAGATATTTTCGTTTGTGTTATCCCGAACCTCGGTAATGTAAACCTTTTTTTTTATATTTTTTATTTTGTGTTGTGTGTTTGTTATTAAGTGGGTAATAGGTATTTTTCATAATGTAAGTTTAGAACATCTATGGATGTAACGAATGAGTGGATTCCTCTCAATACAGGTTACTTAAACTTAAAGAGAGGAATTCCTCAACTACTTGTAACATTCGTACTAAGTGTCAATAAAATATTTTTCATTTTTTTCATTTCATTTTTTCATCTGTGATTATCTTTTTAGGTAGCTAATGTCTAAGAAATAACCTAATGGTTATGACTCAGTAAAAGTTATTGGATTGACGACAAATTAATATCATGATTATTATGTAAAATGTCATTAACAAGTAACAATAACCACTTCACTGTAAAAGGTGCCTAAATTCCAAGCGGACTGAGGCAATCTATGGAATTCGTTTCTTAACTTACCTATGCGCTTATTAATTCCTCATATAAAAGTAAAAACAATACGACAGCCACTTCACTACAGCAAGTAGTGAGACGCAAGACGGAGAAAATTCTTTTTTTTTTATGAATAACAAGGCAGGTATTTGACCGCACCTTCCTGGTGTTAAGTGAGATGCAGTCTAGAATGCTGCCGCACAATTTATAAACGCAGTAAG
>NW_021136917.1:0-1270 GCF_004193835.3 Ostrinia furnacalis | reverse complement strand
GATAGGACTGTATTTCCCAACGTAATTTAAAAGTAACTAATAATATGCAATCAAATTTTTGAATTTGTATTATTTTCCAAAGGAGTAGTAACAGCCGTCCCAACACCATTGAAACCGGAAGCGAAGCAGCCCGCTGCAGAGAAGCAGCCGTCGCCCAAGCCGAAGTCGCCGAAGCATTCCCCAGTGAAGTCGCCGAAGCAGATGGAAGCAGAAGTGAAGAAAGAGACTGAAGATGAGGTGGATATCAAGCCGGAGAAATACACTGTTAATGGTGAGTTAATAATTCAATTTTACTTATTTTAAGTAGATTTTGTGGAGTATTATGATATTTAGCTATTTAATTTTTAGTGGTAAGAGTTGCAATCTCAAACTAATTTGAAAATTCAATTCAATTCAATCCCCGCCTTAGGCACACACCAGAGTAGTTTAGAGTAGGCGCACACCGTTGATTCTTCGTCGGCCGATAGTTTAGTCGGGCAGTTGATCAATATGGGCATGTATGGGAGTGCGCACATTACACCCGATTGATTCTTCATACAAATTAGAATCGGGCCCAACTATCGGTCGACTGAAAATCGGTGGTCTGGACCTAGGCTTAACAAGAATAATACGTGAATTAGAAATAAATTAAGTTTTCTTGCAGGTGGCCCACCTCCTCTCATAAAACTACCTACAAAAGAGAAACCCAGTCCGCCGAAGAGAGAGCATTCAGATTCGTAAGTATATCATTGGTTTTACAGTAAAATAATGTTCCAGTAGTTAAATATCATATCCATAGTTGAGCACTGTTAATTAAGTTACTAGTTAACTTCATTATTCCTTGATTCATTAATAAAACATTAGTTACTAAAAAGTTAACTTGGGAGTTAAAAGCGTTTGTTACAGCTTGGAAGTTTAAAAATATTTATTTAAACTTGTGGTAGAGATCTTATTTTCAACCGACTTCAAAAAAGGAGGAGGTTCTCAATTCGACCCGTATGTTTTTTTTTTCTATGTTTGTTACGCGATAACTCCGCCAATTATGAACCGATTTGAACAAATCTTTTTTCGGCGTATAGGTAATACCTCAAGGGTGGTCCCATTTAAAGGAGATCATTCAGGCTTCATACATTTTTGGGCCATTTTTGAAAGTGCCGGCCAACAAAAAAAAATGGTGCGTATTATTAGAACTAGCTATTTGGAGCAATAGTTAATATGGCATAAAAGTTGTAGGACCACTCTGAACCAAGTTATACAAGTTCGATGATTCATCATTTTCATGTATTTATTA
>NW_021136916.1:0-1129 GCF_004193835.3 Ostrinia furnacalis | reverse complement strand
CAAATAATAAAAAAACACGAATTTAAAAGCAGATTTTTTTCATAAAGTATCATTTTTTATTATTTGTTGGCCTTTTTTGTGTATTTTATGTATTTTTTTAGGATCGCCTGTTATTTAGCATTATTACTGTTTTTATTTTATCAGGATATACCGCTTAGTTTAAAAGTTATTACGTTTTCCTTACAATAAGTAATTCGAAGAAAAAAAATTATATAAAAAATTAAAAAAAAATCTCAAAAAATTTTTGACCTCTTTTTTGTCGATAAAAATAGGTTTAGTTTCATCTGTTTTCATATGTACACTTTAACGTGACTCACACTGTATATAAAAGAAAGTCATGTTAGTTACTCCACTTATATCTAACTCAAGAACGGCTGAACCGATTTAGCTGAAAATTGACAGGGAGGTAGTTTAGAGCCAGGAGAAGGACATAGGATACTTTTTATCCCGTTCGAAATTAAAAAAAAAGTCTGCTTATTTAATGCCATTAAGGCGGAACAAAGTTCGCCGGGTCAGCTAGTTCTTTAAAAAATATGCGCTGGACTGACCAAGTAAGATCGGCAGTGGGCTGCCTATCTAACTGCAACAGAGGCATTCTGCCAACAAGGGACTATTCCCTCTTCTCGTTCCCACCGCTGCAACTCCTGTGTAGCCTGGATCTACAGCTTGACCGCCATAATCCAACCAGTGAAGGTCAAGTTTGTCCCAGGGGAAAGTAAAACTGTCACTGGACCTGCAACGAACATAGGAGGACTTCCCTCCAGTGACAAAACAAAGGTTTAAGTAACCTTTAGTCTTGCAAAGTTGCAATGGAGGGAAGTCGAACCTTAATTTCGAACTCCTATATAGGGGAGACTGGGTACGGTTGAAACAAAGGACGGTTGAAACAGAGCAAATATCTCGTAAACGGTTCCGCGGGGAGTGAGGGGTCCTAGGGAAAAAAGAAGCGGAAGACAGGTCCGAACACGAATTTAGTGCCTAATAACTTCCTAACGCATTGACGTTGTGTATAAAACACCATTTTGTTTTTTACTACCCAAAGTAAGTATTTTTCTTCAGACATTAACGCTTATACTACCTGTTCTTTTTATGTAAATGCATCGAGTGTGCGTTTGCGATTATAATGAAG
>NW_021136915.1:0-1671 GCF_004193835.3 Ostrinia furnacalis | reverse complement strand
GGCAAATTTTCATCAACTGAAATACAACTTTCACATACCATTTGACTACCCACTTGACCCGACCGTTTTGGGCGCTTGCCAACCGCTGACACTGAGGACGCACCCTAGCACTTTTATTGCGAAAGTTTGGGTACCCAACTCCCTGAATTCCGGTTTTAAGTGGTAACTTCGGCCATTCGGGCGATACAAATTCTTTCTCTATGAATTGAAAAACACGCCATTTCTGACTGTTGTTATTAAAATTTCGCTAAGTTTGTTTCGGAGCTGGAGATTATTGGGCTTTAGCTGTGCAAGTATGAGTTGGAATGAGGGTAGTTGGCGAAATGCTAAGTTGAGTACAGTTGTAGCAATTGTTGAGTCTTCTTCTTCATCTATGAGCGGAGAGTTTATGAACAAGTGACTGCATTATTATCAGTGTCTACACTGTATTAAATATTGAGATATTTTTTTCTTATCGATGTTGGTTGAAAACTAGGTATTAGTTAAACTGACACTAGGCTTGTGACTTAAGTTAAACAATCTGTAACTACAGAAGAAGAAGAGGTGGATCTGAAACTCTATATCGGATCTCTACGATCTTGAGAAGTATTCTTACCCTAGAGATTCAATAACACCGTAACTAACTACCTCTCGTTCCCACCGCTGCAACTCCTGTGTAGCCAGGATCTACAGCTTGACCGCCAATAACCGATCAATGAAGGTCATGTTTGTCCCGGGGGAAAGTTAAACTATAATTGGACCGCAACTAAATTTATGAGAAGAACATATTAACAACAATGTTAACAGCATTGTTGTGTTCCGGCAGTTAGAGGTAAGATAGCCAGTTCCTCCGTGGTTGAGGATTCCGGGTCAATCTCGCTTCCACCTTCGGCCTGATCGTCACTTACCATCAGGTGAGATACAGGCCAAGAGCTTCCTCGTTGTGGTTAAAAAAAAATATTATTGACAATGTAAGTACTGACATTTGAGTTTAAGTAATATATTTTCCTGTACAACTATAGCACCAATAGCATTACTAACGCATGTATCGGCATTGTCAGAGAATCCTTACAATCTACCGCCATAAATATCTCGGCAACTGAACTTTTATTAGTACTTTTTATTCGACCTCAATAAAACAATCGATAGAAAAACCTTCAACGAGGCGACCTCGTTCACCTTTATTTTTTTACTCATAAACGCTATTTTGTTGTGTAGTATTACCTAATTGCTGACTACAAGGTGTACAACATTGATTATTAATGCTTTTAATTATATGTATGCCTTTTCAGAAATAGGTAGTTTCTTTTCTACGTTCTCAAGAGTTTGATTGTCAAATGTTGGTTTAATAAACGGTTAATTAGTGTATTTTAACTAGGATGTTGAGTACGTTGGATGACCTCTTTGGCAACATTTTTTTTTCTCCTCTTTTCTCTTCGTTGTTTTTGTACTTTTTTAGTTGTCAAATAAATATTTTTTCTTTCTTTCTTTCTTGTTCAATGTTTAGTTTACAGTTCAGAATAGCGTGTAGATTAGAAGAAATCTACACAAATTAATTATCTTAAAACAAAAATCATAATATTATAAATGAAAAAGATAGACAAAAGCATCGAAATAACAAAACACTCAATACGTCCAGAATTATTTATTATGTACTAACTAGCTGTGCCCGCGGTGTTACCCGTGGTAAAA
>NW_021136912.1:0-560 GCF_004193835.3 Ostrinia furnacalis | reverse complement strand
ACTTTTAAGTCGATTTATCTTATTGTAATTAGGTAGGTACTTTGAATTCAATAAATAAGTAAGTACATGATGCGTTTTGTTTTTTTAGTTATAAAATAATTAAAAACGTATTAAAAATATCCCTACTTTCGGGAAAATCGCCTTCACTGTCTACACTCCCCAACAAAATTGACACTAATGACATAAGATTTTTGCCTCACTCTTGACGAAGCGTTTGTATGAAGACTATCCATCTAGGTTTTATTAATCTAAGTTGTAAATATTGATTGTCTTCCAGTGTATGTCTTGTTGGTTGTCCTATTAAATAAATAAAATAAATATTTATAGCAACACAATGTTTAAAAATAAAAATTTTCAAAAACGATCAATTTAATCGATTATGTCTATTCTAAATGGACATCCCTATTTGTTAGTCAAATTGTCATTCACTCCATGAAGCTACAGATAAAAATGGAGGGCAAAGTTGGGAACAAAACTTGAGTCAAATACCTACTTATATCTATCTCGCTCTCTGTGGCCCTACCTCTCTTTTTAGTGTGAACTCCTATTTAAATCTCCTT
>NW_021136911.1:0-1433 GCF_004193835.3 Ostrinia furnacalis | reverse complement strand
GTAAAATCTACCGGTTATATGGGCATTTTTTGGAGAAATTTATCAAATAACCAAAAAAATACGAATTTTTAAGCAGATTTTTTTCAAAAAGTATCATTTTTTATTATTTGTTGGCCTTTTTTGTGTATTTAATGTATTTTTTTAGTATCGCCTGCTATTAAGCATTATTACTGTTTTTATTTTATCAGGATATACCGCTTAGTTTAAAAGTTATTACGTTTTCTTTACAATAAGTAATTGGAAGAAAAAAAATTCTATAAAAAAATTAAAAAAAAATCTCAAAAATTTTTTGACCTCTTTTTTGTCGATAAAAATAGGTCTAGTTACATCTATTTTCATATGTACACTTTAACGTGACTCACACTGTATATTATATACCTTTGTAACAAAAGTACTAACACAGGTAATGTAGAAAATCCGGGAATGATCGTCTCTACCAAAGTAACTTGTAATAAAATAGCCATAAAACGGCTATAGGACCTCCCAAATGAAGAAAAACTGTCGTGCTTCAAATCCCTTCAAGCCCTAACATAGGTTAGCAAAGCTAATAATAGAATGGTGAAATCGCGGGATCCACTCTTAATGGTTTAGCCCATGGCTTCCCAAACCCTTTTCCTATGATTCCTTTGGGAATTTGCCATTTAGGTACAACCATGTCGAGTTAACTGCACTCCTCGACCGTATTCACAAAATTATTATGAGGTCTCACAGTGCGCGTGCACGCACAGTGTGACAAATGAACCAATTACAGAGCTCTATTCAACGGTGTTCGATTTGTTGCTTCACTTAAGCAAGTATCGTTTGTGAATACGGGCGTCTGACTCGCACTTACCCGCACATCTTCCCGCGTTCGCCCCGTTCGTACCAGAGCGTCTATGTGACGTCACGGCCGCCCGGTGCGCAGTTAACTCGACTGGGTTGTATGTATGCGAGGCACACTCACACCTGTACGTCTAGTAGGAAAAACTTTCGAGTTCGTTTCGTTGCGTATTCAAAGTGTCATCGAAAAATTTTGTATGAAAAATTAAACAGCGCCCCCTAGGGCGGCTATAATATAGGGGGCGCTGTTTAATTTTTCATACAAAATTTTTCGATGACACTGAATACGCAACGAAACGAACTCGAAAGTTTTTCCTACTAGAGGTACTGAAAATCATTTTCATGAAAAACCAAAAACAAAACAACAATCAAAATAAAAATATTTGATGATTTGATTTAATGAGAAAAAGGATTATAAAAGAAAGAAAGAAAGAAAAATATTTTTATTTAGTCCAAACATCCTTGGATAAACATAATGTGCTTTTCTCTGAGCATAACTTTTCAAAACGGGGCTCAAGTTGGAAATTACCACTCTCATCACTTTCTCTACATTTATTTTCGATCGCCTCAGGACGCCCTTGGGATAACGAGACGCACAGTTTGGGATCCACTGA
>NW_021136910.1:0-2609 GCF_004193835.3 Ostrinia furnacalis | reverse complement strand
TGATAAAAAGTTTTGAATAAGGTTGTAGTCAAAAATGTCAAACTTTTCATTAAAAGTATCCGATGTTGTCTAACAACACATTATCTAGTCGAGGCTCACAACTTAAATAGTGCCCTAGTATTTAGACACAACTAACCACTTTAATTACATTCCTATAAATTACTACCAAATTAGCAATTGCTTAAATATAATTCATATTTGTACTATCTAAAATGTAATATATATTATTATTATTACACAATGCTATAGGTCTAGCACATTACTGAGGCTTCCGGCGACTGGGACCGCAATTAACTGGGACCGCGGTCTCAGTCGCCGGATCCGTAAAAAATAAATTATTTTCTTCCGGCAACTGGGACCACTCATATGACAGATAACTTAGAAAAATATATTATTCAGGCCAAAATCGGTACAGTCATACGAAAAAAAATCTAAATTATTTATATGAATATCATTGACTCGTTCTAGACATGATTTTATACTATGCGCTTAGCAATAAGTAGATTAAGCTAGGCCATTTTTACATACATTAAAACAAATACTAATATTGGACTGAATACTGTAAAGCATTTTCTACCAGTAAATTATTATTTACTGAATTTCATTTATGTAGTACAACATATTTTAATGCTTATTATTTTCCCCCTTAGAATCTACTATAAATCTACCATAAGTACTATAAATCAATCGACTGATTTTTTTAATCAAATCAGTATAACCAAGCTATGGCGTATAATTTGGTCAGTCAGTGCCTGAGGTAAGGGAGCGGCATGGGAGGGGTTACATTGACATATTAAGAAATGATAGCATACAAATCTAAAGCACACCTGAAGTCCCATTCCGTGCAGCTTCTATTCTTAAGGCACTAACTCACTTAAGCGCTAGGGCTTGTAGCTTATTCAAAGAACACCCAGAACAATAGGGATGTTTCCAGGGTCAAAAAGCAAGAGTTTTAATTAATCCGTCAGTTAACTTATCAAAAAATACTCTACACGTATTTTTCACTTTTTCAAACTAATGAAAATTTAAAGAGATAAAGCGCGCCAAAGTTCATAAGAAGAGGCCCGTGACGTCAATGCGTGCATAAAAGTGCCGCACGTTGTGACGTCGTGCGGAACTTCAACGCACCATAACTATGTAATTATTTGTTAGATTGACAAATAAAAATATTATGTGTCCAATATTTTTTGATATTAAACATAACGGACTAAAAAAATTTTTTTAGGAAACTAGCCTATTGAGATATGATCAGGAATTCTTTTCCCTGTGACGAGTTGACTCTGTGGCAAGTCAAAAATGACTTGGAATCGACAGCACAGCGCAGGACCGGTCGTTATAGAAATCTTTAGGTCTAGACCTATAGATTCAAACACCGTTCAAAGAACACCCAGAACAATTATTATGATCACGAAACTAGATCAAATATTGGCAATAAAGATATTTCAAAAGGGTTGTCAATTTTTCAAACAATGTTCAACCCTTCGCCGACCTTTTTCTCGTAAACTATAGTTTCAAATCGATTTCGCAGTGTTGTAGGACACGAATACTAACGTAAATGCGCCTATTACCGCCAGTTTAAGCTCACTTCGGATAAACGTTAGAAAATTAGATATAAGACGTGGTGATAGAAAAGACACTTTAATTTATTTATAACAATGATGAAGTAATCTTTGAATTCAAGTAGTAAAAATTAGTATTCAATCACACAATAATTAATAAATAGCAATTTAATCTGAAAAAGCATTTGTTTCTATTACCGACCTATAGACGAGGTGTGTTTCTATTAACGTTTTTTCTGTTTCTATTACCGACCGCTAAGAATATTGCTCTTCAATTGGGTATATTCCAAGAGGCACGGGTTCGATTCCCGCTCAGAGGCTCGGGAAGCACTTGATTTTTTGACGTTAAATTTGTTTTGCTTTTAGTTTTAGTTAAATTTGTTTTTTTTTTTTCAAGTCAATTGTTTTTTTTTTATTAAAAGAGAAAAGACACGCTTCTCGAAAATAAATAAATAAATCAAGCAAAAATAGTAGAATAATAAATTCCTCTATTATACTTGATTACGCGGTACCCGGTGTTCTAGTGAGTAGTGGGGGTCATTATTTAAACTATAATTATTCGAGTTTTAATAAAATTAAATATTCATTTAATATTTTATTTTAATTTTTATTTTCAGTTACTTTTTGACTTAAGTTTTTGATTTAAATTGTGTATTTTAATTTAAACTATGGACAATGGACACGGTCTGTATAATTATTTTAAATATTTTTTTATATCTTAAAAAGTTGCATAGTAGTTGTGATAACGCATGATTGGTTTGGTGTCATGTCATAAATGTTAGTTATATACAAAATATACAGGCTTATAAGTCTTCGCAGGTGGCGTTATAGTTATGAGGCGGTAATAGAATTAAGTATGAACATTACCTTATTCTATTAGCGACTGTAAAAATATCAGTTAATCAGCTATTATCCTGCTTTCGCCTCCGAGATTTATTTTACCATGTAGTACCCCTGTACGACAACCCAATCCGCACACAATATTCAGCGTAGTAGTAGTAAAAAACAAAAGAGCGGGCAACCCCACCCCTACCACGCTGTGGGCTCGGT
>NW_021136909.1:0-1421 GCF_004193835.3 Ostrinia furnacalis | reverse complement strand
TTTGATTTTTTTACTTCTTAAAGGGACAATAGATCTAGGTATTTGGTATAAATTTCAATTTGATACCTTTATTCGTTCGTGAGAAATAAGGTAGTAAGTTTCATTTTATTAAAATATTTTTATTATATTATATAACTAAAAAAATGTAATTTTCGCAATTTTTCCTATATTTGCATTATATGACAATGCTTTATGCCTTTTTGGATTTTTTGGAGAAATTTATCAAATAACCAAAAAAACACGAATTTAAAAGCAGATTTTTTTCAAAAAGTATCATTTTTTATTATTTGTTGGCCTTTTTTGTGTATTTTATGTATGTTTTTAGTATCACCTGTTATTTAGCACTATTACTGTTTTTATTTTATCAGGATATTCCGCTTAGTTTAAAAGTTATTACGTTTTCTTTACAATAAGTAATTGGAAGAAAAAAAATTCTATAAAAAATTAAAAATAAATCTCAAAAATGTTTTGACCTCTTTTTTGTCGATAAAAATAGGTCTAGTTTCATCTATTTTCATATGTACACTTTAACGTGACTCACACTGTATAATTGAAAATGAAAAATGAAATGAAAATGAAAATTTTATAAAAGTATTTTCATTTTCATTTTTATTTAATTGAAAAAATATTTTGGTTTGTCTACATTATTGTAACTCAAGAAAGTTTTGTTTAGCTTTAAACATAAATATGTTCTTTTTCTATGTATATTGTTGATCGACCTATTACAATAGGGGTTAAGCCCCTATTACAAAGAATATTGCTGCATTTTGCATTTATATGAATAATTTTAAAGACGGATTATGACTGAGTACAAATTAATAAAGTACTAAGTAAATTACTGCTAAAAATTAAGTCTAATATTTGGTTTATTTCAAATAAGTACCAATGTTATTGATTAATTAATGACAGTTATTTAACTATGAATACCATTTATTAAACATTTATCAAAGATTTTGTTTCACTATATAAAAATTGTTGATCATTTATGTTATAAGTTTAAGTACCTAATCTTTGTTGTATACCGCACATGAAGAAACAACAGAAAATATATATTGATTTGAAGTATAACAGCGCATTTGTTATTTATATAACCATTTCGACATACTTTGGCAAATCTATTATAGTCCTTATTGCTTTGAGATAAACTTCAAATTCGCGAAAGCTGTCGAGTTCTGGGTCCGTTTGACGATAATTGGGTCTAAAGTGTCGAGTACTGGTACAAATGGGTCTTTTTTCAGTTAAGTATTTTTTAAAATTAATTCTTAATACCTACGATAATCAATAAAAATTTACATTAAAGAGGAATAAATTACCTATCTGTCCATGTAATTCGATTTTTTCTAAGTCAAATAGTTTTCACGTATCAGCGTTGCAAAGTCAGCCAAAGTGCGAAAAGTGTCGAGTATTGGGTCGTTTACCTT
>NW_021136908.1:0-529 GCF_004193835.3 Ostrinia furnacalis | reverse complement strand
TAACAAGGCAGGTATTTGACCACAATCGCACCTGATGTTAAGTGGGATGCGGTCTAGGATGTTACATATCTGCCCTGTAAGTGCCTATTCACTCTCGCCTTGAAAAGGCCCGGATTATAGTTTTCGGGAAAGACAGCAGCAGGCAACGAATTCCAGTCCCTAGCTGTTCGCATTATAAAAGAGTCATCGAAACGCTTAGTGCGAGCTGGTGGAATGTCAACAATATAGGGTTTAACATACTTGCATATTTTTTCAGCTAAATAGGTTATTTTTGAATATTTTCTTAAACTAATTAGTGTTGAACTAGTCAGCTGTTTGCTTTTGTGTACAAAAGAAGAAACAAGGTAAACACTGGCACTTAATGTATATGTAATAAGATCGATTTTTCAGTAAAAATGTGTTCTAGTCTGTATATATAACTTCGTGATCTGATGAACAGGTGGGCACTATAGCAGGCCTGGCTCACTCCGCGCGGTACATCCGATAATTACCTACAGCGAAGCGCCCCGCCGGCGGGTATTATATCAGT
>NW_021136907.1:0-589 GCF_004193835.3 Ostrinia furnacalis | reverse complement strand
TTAACTGTGAGAAATTCTAAATCAACGCAAAAATTCAAAACGCTGAGATAGGTAGCTACCTACCTATAATGCAAATATAGGAAAAATAAATAAATAAAAAATAATCATACCGCATATTTTGAAATTCGCCACTACTCGCAACGGAATCAAGTACCTAAGTAATTTGATTTAATCCCAACTAATATTATAAATGCGAAAGTAACTCTGTCTGTCTGTCTGTCTGTCTGTCTGTCTGTCTGTCTGTCTGTCTGTTACGCTTTCCCGCTTAAACCTCGCAACCGATTTTGATGAAATTTGGCATAGAGATAGTTTGAGTCCCGGGAAAGAACATAGGATAGTTTTTATCCCGGTTTTTGAAACAGGGACGCGCGCGATAAAGTTTTTCTGTGACAGACAAAATTCCACGCGGGCGAAGCCGCGGGCGGAAAGCTAGTACGTCATAAATTGTAAACCGCTACGTTTGTACGGCGGAACCCTCGGTGTGCGAGCCCGACTCGCACTTGGCCGGTTTTTTAGGGTTCCGTAGCCAAAATGGCAAAAACGGAACCCTTATAGTTTCGTCATGTCCGTCTGTCCGTCTGTCCGTCTG
>NW_021136905.1:0-1132 GCF_004193835.3 Ostrinia furnacalis | reverse complement strand
AGCTCAATAAGGCTTAGATGTTGGTTTAGCTTGACGTGGTTGGCCAATGTTTTGGCGGCCTCTTGGTATGGTTGCAGCTTGGTTATAATTTTGAATGCGATATTGCCAGCTTTTTCCCAAGTTTCGAAGACAACAGGGATGTGCGAGCCGTATTCCGCAGCAATTTCAGGAATAGATTCTTCAAGCATGTTTATTAAAGGCCCGCGATTCAAGTCCGTTTGGAACTTGAAGGCAGATGTTGATAGTTCAAGGTCTTCTGAGAAATCTCTCAACGCCCCAAAGCTTGCGAAGCTGCTTGAGGTAACTGTGTTTGCGTTTTTTTTCATCAGCAAATGCAGCAGATTGCCGACATTAATAGTGTCTTTAGAATTTGCTTCTGAGCAGAATCGACCGGACCAAAGAGGTAAATGCCCGATGAATGTCGCATTTTCTTCTTCTAGTCTTGCAAAGTGATCAATCAGCTCTTTCAAGTTGTAAGTTGATGTAGCCTTCCCTTCGTTGATCATGTGGGTGGCGTAATTTTTAACTACCAGTGCGTATTGTTCCAAAAATTTAACGCTTGGCTCTAGCTTGCGTTCCATAGATGGTGTTTCTGTGATCACGCTTTTGGCGGCAACGATTAATAAGCGGATAAGCTTTTCGACCAAAATAGCGTCGGTTTTTGCATTTTTTGTACAAATGAGCATCGATTTGAAATCGATGATTAGGTTGTACGTTCTAGATATGCTCTTGAGGGGCATTCGGCGTTTTGAGTCCTGAATTTCATCGTTAATGATGTTGACGAATTCAGCGAAGGGGCGAGCCGCATCTCCTTGCTCGCGGCATTCATCGCGATAGAGTTCAGCGGCTAACTCTTTTATTTTTGCTTGGCATGGTCTTGTGACATCATGGCCAATTTTGATTAATGCAACTGAGATTGTGTTTTTTTCTTGCATATAAAGCATAAACGGTGAGTTGCCGAAGCTTAATACTGGCGAGAGGTAGTGGCTTTCTTCATAGTGCTCACTATTAAATGGGTGGAGTAGATTGGCGTCCAGAGGGGTTCTTTTCTGGATAGCGTGTTCGTTTAGAATATTAATGATCTTGGAGAGTTCGGAGAACACTTCTTCGATGATAGGTTTTTTCTTATCTT
>NW_021136904.1:0-1212 GCF_004193835.3 Ostrinia furnacalis | reverse complement strand
AAGAAAGTTGGACATAGGCCCAACCAGATACGTTAACATGTTCACCAACATGACATCACAAAACCATCGAATTATCGCTGGCGAGTAAAGTATACGGTAATTGAACTCATGGTATGATTTTAATGCAAACTTCATCGATCCACGTTTAAACTCTATCGACTGTAGTATACGAATACAAGTTTTCGATGGCAACTCATGGTAGAGGCACTGCTTATCTTCGGAATATATTCGGAATATTATCGTGTGTCACAGTGAGACGTGTATAATAGAATGAAAGAAAGAAAAATAGTTTAGGTTCATAAGATTGCACATAATTACATAATGAGTTGTTCTTGTTTTGTTAACACGCCTATCTATACTTTATACTTATACTTATTACTTATTACTTATTTTACTTATTTACTTATTTACTTATTTACTTATTACTTATATTACTTATTACTTATTACTTATATTACTTATTTACTTATTTACTTATAATATTATAAAGCTGAAAAGTTTGTTTGTTTGTTTGTTTGTTTGGTTGAACGCGCTAATCTCAGGAACTACTGGACCGATTTGAAAAATTATTTTTGTGTTGGATAGCCCGTTAGTTCCTGAAGGCTTTAGGCTATTTATCATCACGCTAAGACCAATAGGAGAGGAGCACCAATCAAGAATATTTCAAATCAGTGAATTTTTTCCTTTTGAGAGCTGACGCTGCGTAAACGGTTAAAGTTTCGCAAAAATCATGTATGACAGGATTGTTCCCCTTTAAAAGTTCTTTAAAAAAGTCCGCGGCAGCATATGTCTATATTTTAAGGTTGGCTCATAGTAACCAACCTACCTATGAATAAAATAAGCGTTTTGAACGATCTATTTGAATACTCATGTAAATGATGTTCTCATGTAAGTGACTATTTGTCTTTTTTGAGAATAAATATCTTTAACCATTAACCATTTTTATGCAAAAAAAATCTGTTATAAAAAAATGCATTATTTGCGAAGGTGTTTTTATAAACATGATATTAATCCTTATCCAAATAAATAAATTATTCACCACAAGTATTTAATTTTAAACATTCTTGCCCTTTACACCATTCGATTTCAATAAATATCTTAGGAGATATCGCAGTTTTAAAATCACATCGCAGCAAAATAATGATCAAGTACTACGCGCGCTACTGATAAATCAATGCACAGCCTAAACCGCTGATCGTAAAGACCTGAAAC
>NW_021136903.1:0-1140 GCF_004193835.3 Ostrinia furnacalis | reverse complement strand
TTATAGTTTTCTTTATCATTTGAATTTTGTAACAGTTTTTCAATTCCGGTGGCGCAATTTCGGTGGCTCCGGTGGCGAATCTATTGCCGGAATTGGTCTTATTGGCTCTGGAGCATTGTACCTAGGTCTACTAAGGTCTCAGTCATAACTACAATATCGTCAGTGAATCGAAGTTGTGTGATGTATTCGCCGTATCTTGATACTGAGCTCGGTCTAGCTCAGAAGCTTGAAAACCTCTAAGTGGGAGGTAGTGAAGACTTTAAGAGATTATGGTGTCTCCAACTCTGAACCCTCGCAGCAATCAGATAAGTTTCGAGTTCTGATCTTGGGGGAGGGCTGATATGATGAAGTTTTCAAATCAAATCAAATCAAATTTCTTTATTTGCGTAATTAAATTTGTATATTCATACAAATACTTCAGAAGTTGCATGTATCGACAGTCAATTTGACGCCATTAAAGAGACTGTAGCACAGCCCAGGTCTTAACCGAATCGAAGAAGGTACAAAAAGGCCAATAATAATGACTGATTATAGTCCTCAGTCTTCTGTATAATTTGACGCAGCATTAAATATGTACGTAGTATTACAAACGTCTTTTCGAAGGAATGGGAGACTGGATGTTTCAGGAAAAAGCTGCCTCACCTGACTCTGGACCATCGCCAACGTCCATTCCATTGCAGTCTCTAGCACCACCACCATGTTTTATTTTTTGGTTTATCAACCAATAAACATGGTGGTATTTAAGAGAACTTTAGTACTAGCATTCCATCTGATTTCATAAGTTCAGTTGTGATTTCATTATCTCCTGGTACATACCTTGTTGTTTTTAATAGGGCATTCTAATCTAACTCAAAGCTAAAGTCTAGGATATCTTCGCTAAAGTGTCGGAATAATCTCGATCTTCAGCCTAATTACTAGTAGTGCTTCTTAATCTCTCCTAGCAGCTTAAGCATTTACCAAAATGGTTCTGCTATCCTCGTTATTCATGTTGGTATATTCAATTTGGTCCTCGCAAATACATACTTTCGATTTATTACAAAAAAATCGTCTCTATAATACACTTTGTATCAGCGTGAGGACTTGGATAGCTATTTATACATCGATACTAAGCAAAATCTTAAAAACAGATGAGAATAGTCC
>NW_021136902.1:0-733 GCF_004193835.3 Ostrinia furnacalis | reverse complement strand
ATAAAATAATATAATACAATACTAGTAAGTAAGAGGTTATGATAACAATATTGCTATCAATAAGTTTATAGAATTGGTCCGCCAGGAATAATTGTTCTTACATAAAGATTTGTGTCATTTAGAACCTAGAAAGTATTATTTCGGCACTGTTGATCTAACGGCGAACAATGTATGGAGAACGAACATTGTCCTTTATCATATAACCAAAAAAACACGAATTTAAAAGCAGATTTTTTTCAAAAAGTACCTATCATTTTTTATTATTTGTTGGCATTTTTTGTGTATTTTATGTATTTTTTTAGTATCGCCTATTATTTAGCATTATTACTGTTTTTATTATATCAGGATATACCGCTTAGTTTAAAAGTTATTACGTTTTCTTAAAATAAGTAATTGGAAGAAAAAAAAATTCTAATAATTTTTTTTTAAAAATCTCAAAAAAAATTGACCTCTTTTTTGTCGATAAAAATAGGTCTAGTTTAATCTATTTTCATATGTACACTTTAACGTGACTCACACTGTATCTGGGGGCACGGCAGTGCCCCCACCAAGTCGAGCAAAAAAGCGGCACGGCCGTACCATCCTTTTCTCGAAGCAATTCAGGCCATTTTCGACCGCCTGTAACTTCGTTGTGGATAAAACTAGAAGGCTGAATTTTCATTAGCTATGCAGGCATTGTAAAGACACGGTATATTTAAAATTTCATTCAATTTGAACCAGTAGTTTAAGAATT
>NW_021136901.1:0-677 GCF_004193835.3 Ostrinia furnacalis | reverse complement strand
CAATATTTTTAATTTTTAGTTTTTTTTGTCTTCACGCATTTGAAGTCGGTTTTATTTTTTAAATAAGTTAATTATTACAGCTCATTTTGATGAAACAGGGATTCGGGAAGGGATGCAGGTGCTGAATATTATAGTCTAGTGCTCCCAGTAGGGCAGGAGTTTGTTGTCCACGGCTGTTATGACCAGGGGGCAAGACAACATAATGTGACGTGACAGTCTTTATTTTCGAAATAGTTGAAGAAACAACAGAATTGAGAATCTCCATTTTTGTTGAAGTCCGATAAAAATGAATGGGCCAAACTATTTCGGAACTCAAACTGTAACTTTGTCTAGGAAAGCGGTAGAATTAGTAAAATGCATTCAATTTAAAGTGTACATAATACGAATTAAATGAAAAAAATATTAAAAGGTTTAGATTCTATCTCTGTGCATATAAATTATAACTTTAAAAAAAAATAAAACCGACTTCAATGCGTGACAAAAAAAAACTAAAAATTAAAAATATTGCGTATAAAAAAGTTCATCCCCAATTTTCCACCCTTGGGGGTGAAATATTTTCTTCAAATTCGCATGAAACCACCCTTTTGATAATACCTATTCAACAAAAAAATAATCGTTCAAATTGATTTATAATCGGCGGAGATATTGCGTATAAAAAAGTTCATCCCCAATTTTCC
>NW_021136900.1:0-2114 GCF_004193835.3 Ostrinia furnacalis | reverse complement strand
TATAATGACGTCACGCGGCCTTGCGTACGTTGACTTTTAGCGGCAAAAACGGCCTATGTTTATTACTTAATATCTTCGTAAGTAATGGTCCGATTTGGATAATTCAAAAAGATATATCTTTCTTATGTCTTAAAGATTAACGTAGATACTAGTTTTATTGAATTTTCTACAACAGTACTGATCCTCATTATGTTGCTGTCGCGCTCGCACACTCACTGCGGGCGCCAGTCGCACAGTCGCGACAGCAATATAATTACGCGCGAGCGATAAGGATGGGTAGCTGGTCGTCATTGGACAAAATTCTACGTGCTCATGGACCAGGCTTTAGTAATGCTTCAATCACACCAACACGTGCAGGTCGCCGGCACGATCATACGAAAATGACAGGTCGCGTGAACTGTCATGGGTCGCGTGACCTGTCATTGCACGCGTTGATGTGGTTGAAGCTTAGAAACCTGACGTTACATGTTGCATGGATTGTTAAATTTGACTTTGAATTACTCGTTCCGATTTTACGTTACACGTTGCACCAGTCAGAACCCGACTTTACATTACACGTCACGTTATTTAGGACTCGACTTTACGCCAGACGTTGCACCTGTCAGAACATAAAACGTTTCACAAATCAGTACTTTTACACGTTACACTAAAGTCCGGTCGCCGAGCACATAGAATTTCGTCCAATGACCCCAAGCTTCCCATCCTTATCGCTCGCGCATAATTATAGCGCTGGCACACTCACTCGTCGCCCGTCGCACAGTCGCGACAGCAATATAATTACGCGCGAGCGATAAGAATGGGTAGCTTGCTTGGGGTCGTTGGACGAAATTATATCTGGTCGCCGAGCAGGACTTTATACTTTATACATAACTAGGTAAAATGCGACCTTACACATCCGTGAGGACGTAGAATTTTGTCCAATGACCCCAAGCTACCCATCCTTATCGCTCGCGCGTAATTATGTTGCTGTCGCGCTTGCACACTCACTGCGGGCGCCCGTCGCACAGTCGCGACAGCAATATAATTACGCGCGAGCGATAAGGATGGGTAGCTTGGGGTCATTGGACAAAATTCTACGTGCTCATGGACCAGGCTTTAGTAATGCTTCAATCACACCAACACGTGCAGATCGCCGGCGCGATCATACGAAAATGACAGGTCGCGTGAACTGTCATGGGTCGCGTGACCTGTCATTGCACGCGTTGATGTGGTTGAAGCTTAGAAACCTGACGTTACATGTTGCATGGATTGTTAAACTTGACTTTGAATTACACGTTGCGATTTTACGTTACACGTTGCACCAGTCAGAACCCGACTACATTACACGTCACGTTATTTAGGACTCGACTTTACGCCAGACGTTGCACCTGTCAGAACCCAAGTACATAAAACGATGAACAAATCAGATCGTTATTTTTACACGTTATACTAGGCAGTACCCGATTTCAGACAGACAGGGCTCGACTACATTATACGTCACAAAATTTAGGGACCCGACTTGTTACACGTTGCACTAAAGCCTGGTCCGTGAGCACGTAGAATCCCGTCCAATGACTCCAAGCTACCCATCCTTATCGCTCGCGCGTACCTAATTATATTCCTGTCGCGACTGTGCGACTGGCACCCGCAGTGAGTGTGCGAGCGCGATAGCAACATAATTACGCGCGAGCGATAAGGATGGGTAGCTTGGGGTCATCGGACAAAATTCTACGTGCTCACGGACCAGACTATAGTCATAAATCTATACTTGATACACGTATTGCTATTAGGGAGCGTGCGCGCGTAAGCACTGTGGTACCTTATACTGTTGTAATAGGGGTGATGTTGCAATAAAATGTAGTCTGGTGTGCTATTGAGTATTCAGAATCCGATTGAACATCACACCTTAATTTACAGTACAAGTTGCACTAGTAAGGAATCCGACTGACCACTACACGTTGCGTTATTAAAAAAATTACTCGACTCAGGCCCGGTTTCCACCAAAGGGGCGTGAAATGAAATCTGATTGATTATTCAAAACACTTCTGTTCCTCTCCGCCTTAGTGGAAACCAAGCCCTAAGCTCGTTCTGAGTTTAACTCTTATTTTCTTCCCGCAGCATCATTCTCGCAAATA
>NW_021136899.1:0-642 GCF_004193835.3 Ostrinia furnacalis | reverse complement strand
ACCCCCTGGTACCCCCAGCACTTTGGGGTTACCTACCGATTCGAAGATTGAAAGACAATCACACCCCCCCGTATCATGACATAGACCGCAGATTTGCCATGCAGATATGCCAGTGAGTACTAATCTACGCGACTTGTGTCACCCCCTGATGCTTGGCACCCGGGGCGGACCGCCCCCACCGCCCCCCCCCTTACGCCGCTACTATCTCGTGTTCCTGTGCAGAATGAATACACTACAGCTTTGTTGTGTGAGTAAAAAATACAGCATGTTCCATTATGTAAGACGAAATGAATTTTTATTTTTGTTAGAAAATGTAACTTTGTAAAATCATTATAAAACACATACTCAAATTTGGTGAACTTGTTCAGTGTACCGTATAGATGCCCCCATTAAAAGGAATGTAGCTAGTTTAGAAGGACCCTGTATTTTTATCAAAACTGAATACAATATTAATTTCATAATTTAGGATCTTACAAAGGTATTGATATAAGCCATTAAAGTATGTCAGCTAATGCCACATCTGTCTAAAAGTACATATGAATAGGAAATAAGTAAGCTTCTTGTAGAAATAGGGCTCTTCAAAATGGGTGCGCTACAAGGAATATCTCATTAGTAAAACAATAACTTTAAAAAAAAAACCGA
>NW_021136898.1:0-203874 GCF_004193835.3 Ostrinia furnacalis | reverse complement strand
CCGCCAATTATGAACCGATTTGAACAAATCTTTTTTCGGCGTATAGGTAATACCTCAAGGGTGGTCCCATTTAAATTTAATAATAGATAAAACAACCCCCAAGGGTGGAAAATTGGGGATGAACTTTTTTATACTCAATATCTCCGCCGATTATAAATCAATTTGAACGATTATTTTTTTGTTGAATAGGTATTATCAAAAGGGTGGTTTCATGCGAATTTGAAGAAAATATTTCACCCCTAACGGTGGAAAATTGGGGATGAATTTTTTTATACGCAATATTTTTAATTTTTAGTTTTTTTTTGTGTTCACGCATTTGAAGTCGGTTTTATTTTTTTAAAAAGGTAATTATATCTCCAACTCTTTTGCGAATTTTTTGCGATCGTTAAAGTAATTACGTCAATTGACAGCATTCAGTTTAACTTTACAGATATTGAATCCCACATATACGTAAATGCTATGCCATGCCAATGTCAACTCTTGATAATGCTGTAGAGGGCGTAGGAAGATCAAACAAGTACAGTATGCAGCATACTAAACTACTTATATAACATATAAAATAAAACTAGCTTTCCGCCCGCGGCTTCGCCTGCGCGGAATCTTGTCTGTCACAGAAAAGCTTTATCGCGCGCGTCCCTGTTTCAAAAACCGGGATAAAAACTATCCTATGTCCTTTTCCCGGGACTCAAACTATCTCTATGCCAAATTTCATCAAAATCGGTTCAGTGGTTTAGGTGTGAAAGCAAGACAGACAGACAGAGTTACTTTCGCATTTATAATATTAGTATAGATAGCACAGTCCTACGACATAAGATGCGCCAGTGTTTAGCTTAATGTGCTCTCGTGTGTACAGTCAGTGTCAAATACATAGTTCGAGACCGAGACACCCAAAGTGGCCAAAAAGTTTACAACAACCGTATTCCAATTTATTGGGATGTTGACTGGGTAATGAAATTGAAATTCTATTTAGTCCGTCAGATAGATAATAAAAGAATATTGGACACGTATTTTGGATTTTTTTTTCGTAATCGAATCTTTTGAGTAAAAAATCTACTGCGTGAGTGAGATAATGCACCATTTCAACTCTATTTAGTACTGCTGTTTATTCAATTATGAAAGAAAATAAAAAACGAGTCTAATATTTTCTGTCTGTCAGACAGACAGACAGAAAATATTAGACTCGTTTTTTATTTTCTTTAAATAATTTTGTCATCTAGCCTATTGTATGTAAGGCCGTATACAGAAAGAAACTTGTCAGCGCTGGTAACCCGCGCAGGAAAATATACAGGGTGACAGGTAAAGCGATACATTCCTTGAAAGGGGTTAAAGTAGAGTTTATTTGCAGTCATTTAAGTCATATGACACCATGTCCGAAACTTGTTCATTTCCAAGTTATTCAAAATTTAAGTATTTTTTAAAAAATCTCCAGTTTTTATGTTAAAATGTACCCTTGTAATGAAGAATACTAT
This sequence comes from Ostrinia furnacalis, assembly GCF_004193835.3. Classification (NCBI taxonomy): domain Eukaryota; kingdom Metazoa; phylum Arthropoda; class Insecta; order Lepidoptera; family Crambidae; genus Ostrinia; species Ostrinia furnacalis. The sequence goes on along the minus strand of NW_021136898.1, from coordinate 202,405 downwards.
ACTAATAATATATATACCTACTAATAATGTTAACTTTTTTGTTGTATTCGTATAGCTAAATAATAAGATTGACATTTTAAATTAAAATTTGCAAGAAAGAATCGTCATTACTCAAGTAAAAGCTAAAAAGCCATGTATCATAAAAACTGGAGATTTAAAAAAAAAAACTTAAATCTTGAATAACTTGGAAATGAACAAGTTTCGGACATGGTGTCATATGACTTAAATGACTGCAAATAAGCTCTACTTTAACCCCTTTCAAGGAATGTATCGCTTTTCCTGTCACCCTATATAAACGCGCGCCTTTTTGGCTACTTCGGGTGTCACGAACTATTTGACGCTGACTGTACTCGTACATGTGCTTCCTTGTGGATGGGGCGTGTGGGTTCTAGTGCGGTATGCGGTAGGCATGTGACAGGAGAAATAATACCGGAACCGTTTACGATCGGTATTTTCGAAACCGGAATCATGGTATCAGTTGCAACGACAGTTTTACGGTACTTTATAATAACGTTAAATTATGTGAAGACATCATAAAGGTAGCAGGAAGCGCTGGACGCAGGCTTATTGCTACCAACCGGGTAACATGGAAAGTAATGGGGGAGGCCTATGTCCAGCGGACGTCCTATGGCTGAGATGATGATGACGATGTGAAGTGTTTTTATATGTACTCGAAAGTGATTAATGAAGATTTTCTAATTATTTTCATAGCAGCTACAAGTTATAATCATGCCTTTTAAGTAAATATTGTGGAATGCAGGAAAACATCAGAGCAAGTTTTTTAAGAGTCAGGAAAATTACAATAACGATCAAGTAATAAATAAGCATTCTGTATTTATTAAATGCTTTGAATTAATATTTTCTTTAGAAATATCGATGATTTCTTACACTTTAGAGATTTGATGTTGTGTGTTGCAATTGGTAATTCGACAGACACATTAAACTTCGATTGATTAATTTTGTCGCGGGTTCAATGACAGTTTAACTTTTCGGGACAAACTGACTTGTTGGGTTTTTATTGGCGGTCAAGCTGTAGATTTTGACTACACAGGAGTTGCAGCGGTGGGAACGAAAGGTGGAAATAGTTCCGAATACATTAACTGTCAAGTGCCAAAAGCTGTACTGAGTTATGAGTTTAATAAATTTTATAAGAATAATCTCATAGCTGTTATTTCTTATTGCGTCATTACTAAGAAGGGATTGAGCTATTAGTATTACAATAATGGATTTCCCGATCCGTCAAGATGTCAAGATACAGTTCGCAAATAACATAGCAGCACCCCGACGATTAATGGTGACGTCTTATTTTACATACGTGACACCAGAGGCGTTGTTAACCTGTCCAGTGCGTTTCCATTGCCGTGGCCGAGACAAAAACCGGGAGTTGACGTAGTAATCCGAGAAAAAAATGGGAGTTGCCGTATTAAGCCGAGAAATAAACGGGCGACTCGAGCACAAAACTTCTTAAATTCTGGATCGTGTTATAAAATCAGTGCACTGTGCAACCATGCAATATTTTTGTGCATTAAACTTAAGTGGTTGCACTCAATATTAGTGTATGAGCTTATAGACTGTTTTATATGATGGAAGATTACTATCGAACAATGATATTATCTTGGTACGAGACTATTACCACCTCGTTCCCAAAGCTGCAACTCCTATTTAGCCAGGATCTACAGCTTGAGCGCCAATAAAAACCCAACCAGTGTAAGTCTTGATACGACAAAAATCAAAATAAAGAATTGAAAAATGAAATAAAAAATCTAGACCAAAAACTTATTAGATCGTATTTCTGTATCTTATTTAATGCTTCTACTTTTCTTGATTAGCATAAATCGACTTATTTATCGGATGAATTTCTCAGTGGAAACGTATTCGCAAGACACGATCTGCCGCCACCAACGATCCTAATGGCTTCAAATTATAAGTATTACACCGGGGATCGTTACTTCCTTACCATCTTCACACTTTCCGAGAACATGTCAAGGGGAGGACTGCTTTGGGTGTATTTGTTTTTGATAAGAATTATCCTGTCGACTTATGTTTTTTGATAACTTTGTTATCATGGCATGACTTACTTATTAAGACTGGGTTGCACCATCTTACTTTAATTTTAACAAACGTCAAAAATTTGTCAAACTACACACAAAAAGCACCGGTCAGTTATAGTTACGGTTAAAGTTAGGTGGTGCAACTCAGCCTTAGCCTTTATCTAGTGGTGGCAGGATTGATGCTTCCTTTTAAGATTTTGAACTTAAGAGGGATAAGATAATTTTTTTTTTTCTCTACACGCCATTTTATCGATTTTACGCGATAAGCCCATACATTTGTCGTTTAAAATAATCGATAAGATTTTATCACGGCGTGCATCCTAGCCCAGCTGGTGAGGGGTTAAGATCTTTTTCAAAAAACTTGTTGTCTTCGGAGATTAGATTACATATTAGAATTAGTTTATAGTATAAGTACATGTTTTATTCTTATAGTACACCTTTAATGGTTAACTGTTATTAATACACGGACAGCATCTGGAGTTCTATATATGGTTTGTGGAAACATCTGGGTCGAGATCAAAGAATTGACCCATTTTAGTCTTACTTACGCTCTATTTGTAAGTATCGAATGTCTTGAAGATACGATAATGTACTGCATTTGCGATTCACACGTTCAATCCCCAGTGGGTATCTATTAAGTTCCTATTATAGAAATAAGGAAACCATCACGTACCTATACACGCTTCCTCTTATTTCCTTAAGTGAATGTTACAAAAGACCTTTATCGTAACTCGCCTTTAAAATTGTTGTTAGGTTGTTGCCAGAACAGTAATTGATTCTGCATGACCTGTGGTACCATCTACCTCGTTCCACGCATCAACTTAAAATTGAATCTTTGTTATTCAATCATAAAGTTGTATGTCGTATGTGAAGTTACGATGTTGTACCTGGATTACTTAGTAATTGTAAACGTCGCCTAGTACATGCGTTTCCTAATGCGTCAATTAGTCGTATTGTGATAATAAATTGTTATGCAACCAGCGATTTGCATGTTATTATGCGGCAAGGTAATGTAACGTACCTGCAGGCAATAGTAAGTGCAGATAGGGTTGCCAGGTGTCCGGCTTTTTAGGGTCTTTTCCGGCCAAATATTGTGTTGTCCGACCTGTCCTTGGCTGGCTTTTGTTAGGCTTTGTGCTGGCTGCCGCGCCAGTCCAAACTCGAGCCACAGAATGTAATAATGTTCATTCAAAGATGATAGTACCTAGTACCCATTCATGAGCTATGACGCTAATTGCACCCTCCCCTCCCTCCCCCCCGTGACATGGTACGTTAGCTATTAAAAGGGTATGTCCGGCTTTTGGGGTAAAATGTCCGGCCAAATGAAGCACAGAGTCCGGATTTTGTGTTTTTGGACCTGGCAACCCTAATGCAGATAGATAAATGTGTGCAGACTGCAGACGCAATTTATCGATAAGTATATCGATGCATATCAGCTTGCGACGATTAAGCAACACGCGTACGCTTGTAGTTGTCATCTTGAGAAATGAGCAAGCAAATGTGCAAATTATTTGTTCATCAATATTTTTGAATAGCAGAACAGCCATCAGAATAGAAACAAAAGGTTGTAAGCAATATCTGTGTTATTTTCTTAAAAATGCAATCACTTTAATAGCACTTGCATCAATATTCTGAAATGTATTTTTAAAATTAGACCAAAAAACATTTGCGTCATTTATGTTTCACGCAAATGTTTTTTTTTGTAATTGTCATGGTTTTTTATTAAATTTTGTTACTTAGAATAACTTTATCTGTTTCTGACTATACAAAAATGTGAGTTGGGTCACCTGGTGTCAAGTAATCATAACCGCAGCGCCTTGAAACATCTCTAGAACCAATAACTATCTCTGTTTAATTCAATATTTGACGACATCTATCTGATATCGGATACTGCCCTTCTTTCCTTTAAATCCGCCAACAGTCTAGTAATTAAGTTTCTTTTCTCTTTCACAGGCTAAATCAGAGGAGCAGCTGGCCTGCGAAAAAGAATGGCTGCAAACCGGCCACATGTGGCTGGCACACCGCGGCGGTTTCACAGCGGTCGTCAGAGAGGGCGACGCAGACCCTGGCCGGGCGAAAGTCCGCGTCATACAGACTGGGGAGGTGCTGACCGTTGATGAAGATGATCTGGAGAAGGTAAGTTTCTTAGATTCAACCTACCAAATAGCCATTTATAGCTGGCGCATGTGACATATTCACAAAGGTCGCGAAGATCCACGTTGTTCAGACAGTGGATCAATAGCCTGCGAAAAAGAATGGTTGCTGACCGGCCACATGTGGCTGGTGCACCGCGGCGGTTTCTCGGCGGTCGTCAGGGAAGGCGACGCAGACCCCGGCAGGGCGAAGGTCCGCGTCATACAGACTGGAGAGGTCCTGACCGTTGACAAGGATGATCTGGAGAAGGTAATAGCATCGCTTATAATGGTCGGCAGTGTCTTTGTAACTAGGTGAGTTCTGGCAAGTCCAAGCAAGTTCACAGACTGCAGTAGGGCATAGGTCCAAGTCATATAGACTGAAGAGTTAGCAATTGGCCGCGTGGCTTCACAGCGGTCGTCAGGGAGGGCGACGCAGACCCTGGCCGGGCGAAAGTCCGCGTCATACAGACTGGGGAGGTGCTGACCGTTGACGAGGATGATCTGGAGAAGGTAACTTTCTTAGGTCATAGCTAGCAAAGGTTGCGAAGGTTCACGTTATTCAGACAGTGGATCGAGACCTGATCGTTATCGAGGATGCTTTATAGAAGAAGTCTTGTTCAGATTATGGGTGGGCCATTGTTTATTTGTGGCTGCCGCACAACATCACGGAGGTCTTCACTGCACTCAGAAGATCGCAGGTCCGCGTCTTAAAGACAGGCCGTGGAAGGTAACTTGCTCATAGCAAACCGGCCATATATCTGCGTCATACAGACTAGAGAGGTACTGACCGTTGACAAGGATGATCTGAAGAAGGTAACTTTCTTAGGTCATAGCTAGCAACTGGTCATTTGACGCGAGGAAAGGTCGCGAAGATCCACGTTGTTCAGACTGTGAATCAAGACCTCTTGATTGATATCGGGGATGATTTGAAGAAGGAATATTGCTCAGATCATGGTTAGCAATTGGACATTTGTGGCTGACGCACGTGACATGATCACAGGTCCTTAAAGACTGACGGTAGAAGGTAACTTGCTTAGAATAGTTAGTAACTGGCCACATGTGGCCTGGCGCACGGCGGCGTCGCGAAGATTCACGTTATTCAGATTTCAGATAGCTTGTTCAGGTTTTATAGCAAGCAACTGGCCATTTGTGGCTGACGCATATTATGATGTATTGACAGAAGTCATCAGGTCGTCGAAGATCTAAGTCATACTGATGAGGTCTTAACGAAGTTGTGTTTTCATTGCTTACTCAAATACCCATTTCTATTTTTCCAGGCGAACCCTCCTCAACTGGAGCGCTGCGAGGACATTGCTTCTCTCCGCTGCCTCAACGAGTGCGGAGCACTGCACGTGCTTCGGTCCCGGTACGCGGCCGGTCTGCCACACGCTCGTGCTGGCCACGCTTTGCTAGTGCTAGGGCCTCCTAGGCGCACTGCTCCTGTGTACACCGAAAAGGTAAGATTAAAATGACAACTGATTGGTTGATGACTTCGCGTCACTCTACTGCCTAAATAAAAATGGATGCTTTCACTCCAACGCTGTGCTGGCCAGTCAGTCAGCCGGCCGTCTAATTCCGGCAAAGTAGAATAAGACCATCTCCACTCCACTCTTCCCGTGGATTTCGAAAGAGGCAGCTAGGGAATATGCAAATACTTATGAGGTTTTCCCAACCAGATATTATTTAAGTTTCAATCGTGCTGTTTCCCACTCTTTCCGTAGATGTCGAACTTGAAAGTTTTAATCTGTTCAAATTCAAACGTATCATTCCAGGTGGCAGCCATGTTCCGCGGCTGCCGCGCCGACGACATGCCGCCGCACGTGTTCGCCGCAGCGCAGTCTGCTCACCGCTGCATGCTCGCTTCTAGACGGGACCGCGCCGTGGTCTTCCTTGGAAGGTGGGTTTAGTTTCTAGTTCTTCGTCAGGTGGCAGCCATGTTCCGCGGCTGCCATATTCACCGCTGCATGCTCGCGTCTAGGAGAGACCGCGCCGTGGTCTTCCTTGGAAGGTGGGTTCAGTTTCTACTAGTTCTTCGTTAGGTGGCAGCCATGTGTTCGCTGCCGCGCAGTCTACTCACCGATCCATGCTAGCGTCTAGGAGAGACCGCGCCGTGGTCTTCCTCGGTAGGTGGGTTCAGTTTCTACTAGTTCTTCGTTATATGGCAGCCACGTGTTCGCTGCTGTGNCGCTGCTGCGCAGTCTGCTCGCCGCTGCATGCTCGCGTCTAGGAGAGACCGCGCCGTGGTCTTCCTTGGAAGGTGGGTTTAGTTCCTACTAGTTCTTCGTTAAGTGGCAGCCATGTGTTCGCTGCTGTGCAGTCTGATCACCACTGCATCCTCGCGTCTAGGCGAGACCGCGCCGTGGTCTTCCTTGCCAGGTGGGTTTNGCTTTTTTGCTCGACTTGGTGGGGGCACTGCCGTGCCCCCAGATACTGACTGACAAAACAGTAGTTAATGGTATTCAAGTGGACTAATGCAGCCCGCAGTAGGAATGCCGAGAATTCCCGCCAGGCCTGAAACGTAGGAACGTTTGTCTCGACAGGATTTACCGTGGCAGCTAGGGTTGCCAGGTGTCCGGCTAATAGCCGGACATGTTTGGCTTTTTACAGTCTTGTCCGGCCAAATATTGTCTTAAATCGAGCCATAGAATAATAATATGAAGCGCACGCATCAGTACCTCTAGTAGGAAAAACTTTCGAGTTCGTTTCGTTGCGTATTCAAAGTGTCATCGAAAAATTTTGTATGAAAAATTAAACAGCGCCCCCTATATTATAGCCGCCCTAGGGGGCGCTGTTTAATTTTTCATACAAAATTTTTCGATGACACTTTGAATACGCAACGAAACGAACTCGAAAGTTTTTCCTACTAGAGGCACAGGATGTTGGGCGACCGATGATGATAGTACTCACTCGTGAGGTATGACACTAATTGACTAATTGCATCACATGTCCGGCCAAATGAAGCACAGAGTCCGGCGTTTGTGTTTTTGGACCTGGCAACCCTAGTGGCAGCGCGATAATTACCGAACTGGATGTCGGGGGTTTAGCTTACACCGCTACAAAATAGTTCTGAATCTTAAATCTGACTACTGCACATTAAGGTTTTAGAATCGAACAGGATTTGCTTGTTGTGGAATTTGTCATCGATCGCTTATCATTGTAGCGTTTGTTTATAACCTCAACTGCCTGCTGTGGATAAATAGTTCCGACCCAAAGACCCCGAGTTCGACTCGCACAGGGGGCAACATTTTTTACTGGTTTTGGATGGTGGTAAGGCTTGTCCTTACTCCGTTAGCTACCGCCATCCTACCCTACATAAGTCTACCTAAGTCTGTTGCCATAGCTTTAATGCTGACAGCATTGTTGAGTTTCGGAGGTAAAATAACCAGTTCCTCTGTATTGAGAATTCCGGGTGAAGCTAGCTACCACCTTTTCCTGATCATCATTTCCATCAGGGCAAGAGCTTTTCCGTTGTTGGCAAAAGAAGCAAAACATTTGATATTGATTCGTGATCCGAAATAACCAAATAGAACTATAATTACTAGACCAGTACTAGTAATTTACTCAACTTATGTACTCATAATGAGAGTCTTCATGATGAACCTTAACCCAATAGCAAGGGTCAGGGCTTACGACAATAGGTGCTAATATCAAACGCATACGGCGCTTCAGCTGTTAACTCTCCCTGTGCAAATTATACAGGTGACAGCACATCAAGGTAGATAATATGGTACTATGTATTGTGGACTGTACATAATGACTATGCACATGATGTAATTAATTTTCTATAGAGTTATTGACTTGTGTGCGGTAGAGCAAAGCATACTGTCAACCAGTGAGCTGCTTAACACTTAATTCACTCAAGCAAAGATGTAATTAGGTTATTTATACATATTAGTTAGACTATAGATTTTTTGCTGCAAAATCGTCCCTCTTAAAACTTTAGTAGATGCCAAATTCAACCTAATGGAGCACTTAACACTTTAGTAGGATATACACTTAAGGCAAATCAAAACATTCAATGAATAAATTACAATTAATCCCTTCATACGATGCAAATAGTCTTAATTTAGCTATTAAACGAACATAATACCGAATCAAAGGCAATCATAACCCAATTTGTAACTTAATCGTAATTTATTCTAACTCTAACTAGGTCGGAGTAACGTAAATACCGAACACCTGCTATGTAATAAATGGAAACATAAAAACCATGGATGTGGGCAGAAGGCCTTATCTGATGCACCAGATTTTGGACCTTGGCTCATGGGAATAAGATGCACCCATGGACGTAGATTACCACATGCATGGTGTAACTGAACTACATGAAGTTTCCGGAGGTTAAAAATAACTGGTTCACAGCATGAGCAAAACTCTCGCCCAAATTCGGCGATTTTTCTTGAAAATGTCTCATATTCTAGCTCGGGCGTATAAAAATCACAATATGTTTTAACTTCTCTTCAGGTTCTCTGAAAGAGATTCTGGCTAATAATAAAAACGTTAGTTTCACTTAGAAACACTGAAAAGTTGTTGAAAAGCTTGTTTTATTGAAATATTTTCATTTTCATTTGATGGCTAAAACTAGCAAAAACCTTTGGGTAACTAAAACTTTTGAGGTCATGTTATGCCAATTGCTACATTTAGATATTTACGAGTAAGTTTTATGACTTGATTGTTCTGATCGAACAGACGAATATTAGAAAACCTCTTACGGTCTAAACACATCAAATTCATACCATAATGAGCTAGGATTTATAATCAAACGTTTAGGGTACCGCCATTGGTTATATTATATCTTAGTTAATGTTCGTATATGGCTTTTAATGTAGTACGGTGACCTTCAAAGATATACCTACGAGTATTAATCTAACATAAATTATCCGGTTAGGTCTTTGATTTAAAATTTTGTGTTACTTTACCTAACGTGGCATTTTGTTTGAACTATTTTGTATTATTTATTGCTGTATCTTTTAATACGTTTTCCATATCCATATTAAGATTGATGAAGTCATTATTTTCTTTACTAAAAGTTATAGGCACATACAGCTGTAAATTTCTTTTATTTTCTTTGTTATTAGAAGTATAATATATCCTTAAATATCTTATAATTTTATTATTACAATTATTAGCTGTGGTCGCTTTTTCTCATTATTTATTGATTACAATTATCTGCTAGCAAGTCATCAAAATAAATAATAGTGTTCCGTAGTATTGTTTACTGTTGTATCATTGTCCCATTTCCAATACTTCATTTCAAGTTGAACACTAACACCTTAAGTAGTTGTATTAGTGACTATTTTGCAACTAAAATATACATCTGATGACTGTACCAAACCACCGCTATGACTATCTCCTATCGTAAATTCCGAATCGGCAATCTATGCAAACAAAACAATTCCTAATCTTGCAACTTTACAATCGCCATTTGGACATAAAGTATCTGCATTATCGCTAATAGTCGCGACTGTGGCATTTTCCTCCANTTCCTCCGCTACTGGAGTTACAATTGCTTCACACTTGCGATTAGTCGCAGTGTTTTCAAAAGAAAAGCCAACTTTTACGTTACTTGTTTGTACTTTTACGTTATGCCGGGCGATTTTACGCTCGTATGAGTTTTGGGTATTATGTAAGTGCACTACTTGTAATGGAAATAAGAGAAAACTTTTAAATATTATTAGTGTGGTACTGGTAAGATTGAACACACTTTATTGTACACTAGCGGCCGACCGCGACCCCGTTTCCCCTTAGGGGTTGAATTTTGTAAATCTCGCCGTAAAACCTCCTTGGACTTCAAAGAACATTAAAAAAAAGAATTTATTGGTAAATTGGTCCAGGCGTTGTTGAGTTATGCACTTACCACATTTTGTGATTGATTTTTATATTATACTCGTATGGTAAGATACACAAGACAAGAAAAATAAAGAAACACAGATACAAAAGATATGGTACAATTTAGGTGGTTTTATCGCTTGTCTTCCAAGTTTCAAAATTATAACTTTAGTCAGTATAGTCTCACGTATTATGCTTCAACCACATCAACGCATGCAGATCATAGGGAAATGACAGGTCACGGGAACTGTCATGGGTCGCGCGACCTGTCATTAATTGGTCTTTGATCGCGCCGATGGCGATCTGCACGCGTCGGTGTGGTTGAAGCTTTAGTCCTGTTTGTAGGATTTTCATTAAGGAACTATGCTAAATATTCCATCCTCTAAAACCATAACTTTAATGTTTCCTTTAATAGACAATTTCTGCTAACTGTACGCACTAAGGTTCAGAACTGTGTGTTTATTATGAAATGTTGACTATGTTGCATCGAGAATGTGGGCGAGAAACATGAGATTCACTTCCGAAGTTCTGCTTTCATGTTACGATTTTATCGTTGAGTTATGATCGCTTAGTGCTTTGAAGGCTACTACAAGAATTTTATGGGTTATGCTTTTATCGAGATTGAAAACTGTTATTGAATAGAGGAATAAAGCATTTTGAATAGTTGGCACAAAGGCATAAAGGTTTGTTTGCGAAAATTTTGTGCTCAACTTCTAAACTTCTTAGCACATTATTTAGTAAGAGCATCAGAGATAAAAAGTCCTTCAGCTAAATGTGACGCACTGCATAATAACTTATAGGCCTTTAGACTGACGAATATTAATTCATGGAACCTAATTAAAGGAAAACCCATTTTTTCTTGCAAGTAAAAACACAGTTTTTTATTTCTTTGTCTTTCATGGAGTGAACATGTGTAAGTATAGACGTCGACGTCAATCAGTATCAATTAAAATATCATTTTGTAGGCCTTTGCTTGCAGATTCATTATTGAATATTCGCTGTCAAATAGGTACCACCTTTATTAACAACCTGCGTAATACGAGTAAGATGTCTTCTTAATTTTTTCTCCAATTCTTTTGCGAATTTTTTGCGATCGTTAAAGTAATTACGTCAATTGACAGTAATCAGTTTAAAGATATTGAATCCCACATATACGGAAATGCTATGCCATGCCAATGTCAACTCTTAATAATGCTGCAGAGGGCGTAGGAAGATCAAACAAGTACAGTATGCAGTACTAGACTGTTTATTTTTGTTGTAATATAGCACCTACTATTACTACTTAAGCTTGATGTGATGTCTGTACAGTCAACGTCAAATATACTCAACATCAAATAAATCGCACCTTCCGCGACGCGAACTTTAAAGATTTTCTTCTAACACAATCATGGTGCCCCAACAATATTTGTGTTATTTGAAAGCCCAATAAATATCCTTAAAGAAAAACACATTTAATTTCTTAATAAATGATTAACACATACCATAAATGTGACTTTGAAAAAAGACCACACTTTGGGCTCACCTCTGGGATCAATTAGACCAATTTTAATGGTTAAAAAACCAAATAATGATCTCACGTGTCCTCCTTAACAGATGGATAGCGATTAATCCCAACTTAACAGTTTTATAGCCATAAAAGTTGGCTCAAGCGTTAGTTAACCTATTTTTTTAAGAAGAGACTGGTCCATCCTTCTAAAGACACATTTTTGGGGTAAAAACCTTTCCTTTAATGAAATGAAGTTTAGAACTAGGCTTTTAAATGGTGCCAATATTGGTGGGAAGTGGGGATGCATTACGTTTGAAAGTGCTTGTCGCGGGAGGTGCGATTTTTTTTTATGCAGAAAAAGGCAGGCATTTGATGTCGAGTGTAGTACGTGACACCCAAAGTGGCCAAAAAGTTGACAACACAACCTTATTCCAAGTAACAAAGACGAACTTTTTGGCTACTTCGGGTGTCACGAACTATTTGACGCTGACTGTACTCGTACATGTGCTTCCTTGTGGATGGGGCGTGTGGGTTCTAGTGCGGTATGCGGTAGGCATGAGACAACAGGAGAAATAATACCGGAACCGTTTACGATCGGTATTTTCGAAACCGGAATCATGGTATCAGTTGCAACGACAGTTTTACGGTACTTTATAATAACGTTAAATTATGTGAAGACATCATAAAGGTAGCAGGAAGCGCTGGACGCAGGCTTATTGCTACCAACCGGGTAACATGGAAAGTAATGGGGGAGGCCTATGTCCAGCGGACGTCCTATGGCTGAGATGATGATGATGATGTGAAGTGTTTTTATATGTACTCGAAAGTGATTAATGAAGATTTTCTAATTATTTTCATAGCAGCTACAAGTTACAATCATGCCTTTTAAATAAATATTGTGGAATGCAGGAAAACATCAGAGCAAGTTTTTTAAGAGTCAGGAAAATTACAATAACGATCAAGTAATAAATAAGCATTCTGTATTAATTAAATGCTTTGAATTAATATTTTCTTTAGAAATATCGATGATTTCTTACACTTTAGAGATTTGATGTTGTGTGTTGCAATCGTTAATTCGACAGGNACTCGAAAGTGATTAATGAAGATTTTCTAATTATTTTCATAGCAGCTACAAGTTATAATCATGCCTTTTAAGTAAATATTGTGGAATGCAGGAAAACATCAGAGCAAGTTTTTTAAGAGTCAGGAAAATTACAATAACGATCAAGTAATAAATAAGCATTCTGTATTTATTAAATGCTTTGAATTAATATTTTCTTTAGAAATATCGATGATTTCTTACACTTTAGAGATTTGATGTTGTGTGTTGCAATTGGTAATTCGACAGACACATTAAACTTCGATTGATTAATTTTGTCGCGGGTTCAATGACAGTTTAACTTTTCGGGACAAACTGACTTGTTGGGTTTTTATTGGCGGTCAAGCTGTAGATTTTGACTACACAGGAGTTGCAGCGGTGGGAACGAAAGGTGGAAATAGTTCCGAATACATTAACTGTCAAGTGCCAAAAGCTGTACTGAGTTATGAGTTTAATAAATTTTATAAGAATAATCTCATAGCTGTTATTTCTTATTGCGTCATTACTAAGAAGGGATTGAGCTATTAGTATTACAATAATGGATTTCCCGATCCGTCAAGATGTCAAGATACAGTTCGCAAATAACATAGCAGCACCCCGACGATTAATGGTGACGTCTTATTTTACATACGTGACACCAGAGGCGTTGTTAACCTGTCCAGTGCGTTTCCATTGCCGTGGCCGAGACAAAAACCGGGAGTTGACGTAGTAATCCGAGAAAAAAATGGGAGTTGCCGTATTAAGCCGAGAAATAAACGGGCGACTCGAGCACAAAACTTCTTAAATTCTGGATCGTGTTATAAAATCAGTGCACTGTGCAACCATGCAATATTTTTGTGCATTAAACTTAAGTGGTTGCACTCAATATTAGTGTATGAGCTTATAGACTGTTTTATATGATGGAAGATTACTATCGAACAATGATATTATCTTGGTACGAGACTATTACCACCTCGTTCCCAAAGCTGCAACTCCTATTTAGCCAGGATCTACAGCTTGAGCGCCAATAAAAACCCAACCAGTGTAAGTCTTGATACGACAAAAATCAAAATAAAGAATTGAAAAATGAAATAAAAAATCTAGACCAAAAACTTATTAGATCGTATTTCTGTATCTTATTTAATGCTTCTACTTTTCTTGATTAGCATAAATCGACTTATTTATCGGATGAATTTCTCAGTGGAAACGTATTCGCAAGACACGATCTGCCGCCACCAACGATCCTAATGGCTTCAAATTATAAGTATTACACCGGGGATCGTTACTTCCTTACCATCTTCACACTTTCCGAGAACATGTCAAGGGGAGGACTGCTTTGGGTGTATTTGTTTTTGATAAGAATTATCCTGTCGACTTATGTTTTTTGATAACTTTGTTATCATGGCATGACTTACTTATTAAGACTGGGTTGCACCATCTTACTTTAATTTTAACAAACGTCAAAAATTTGTCAAACTACACACAAAAAGCACCGGTCAGTTATAGTTACGGTTAAAGTTAGGTGGTGCAACTCAGCCTTAGCCTTTATCTAGTGGTGGCAGGATTGATGCTTCCTTTTAAGATTTTGAACTTAAGAGGGATAAGATAATTTTTTTTTTTCTCTACACGCCATTTTATCGATTTTACGCGATAAGCCCATACATTTGTCGTTTAAAATAATCGATAAGATTTTATCACGGCGTGCATCCTAGCCCAGCTGGTGAGGGGTTAAGATCTTTTTCAAAAAACTTGTTGTCTTCGGAGATTAGATTACATATTAGAATTAGTTTATAGTATAAGTACATGTTTTATTCTTATAGTACACCTTTAATGGTTAACTGTTATTAATACACGGACAGCATCTGGAGTTCTATATATGGTTTGTGGAAACATCTGGGTCGAGATCAAAGAATTGACCCATTTTAGTCTTACTTACGCTCTATTTGTAAGTATCGAATGTCTTGAAGATACGATAATGTACTGCATTTGCGATTCACACGTTCAATCCCCAGTGGGTATCTATTAAGTTCCTATTATAGAAATAAGGAAACCATCACGTACCTATACACGCTTCCTCTTATTTCCTTAAGTGAATGTTACAAAAGACCTTTATCGTAACTCGCCTTTAAAATTGTTGTTAGGTTGTTGCCAGAACAGTAATTGATTCTGCATGACCTGTGGTACCATCTACCTCGTTCCACGCATCAATTTAAAATTGAATCTTTGCTGTTCAATCATAAAGTTGTATGTCGTATGTGAAGTTACGATGCTGTATCTGGATTACCTAGTAATTGTAAACGTCGCCTAGTACATGCGTTTCCTAATGCGTCAATTAGTCGTATTGTGATAATAAATTGTTATGCAACCAGCGATTTGCATGTTATTATGCGGCAAGGTAATGTAACGTACCTGCAGGCAATAGTAAGTGCAGATAGGGTTGCCAGGTGTCCGGCTTTTTAGGGTCTTTTCCGGCCAAATATTGTGTTGTCCGACCTGTCCTTGGCTGGCTTTTGTTAGGCTTTGTGCTGGCTGCCGCGCCAGTCCAAACTCGAGCCACAGAATGTAATAATGTTCATTCAAAGATGATAGTACCTAGTACCCATTCATGAGCTATGACGCTAATTGCACCCTCCCCTCCCTCCCCCCCGTGACATGGTACGTTAGCTATTAAAAGGGTATGTCCGGCTTTTGGGGTAAAATGTCCGGCCAAATGAAGCACAGAGTCCGGATTTTGTGTTTTTGGACCTGGCAACCCTAATGCAGATAGATAAATGTGTGCAGACTGCAGACGCAATTTATCGATAAGTATATCGATGCATATCAGCTTGCGACGATTAAGCAACACGCGTACGCTTGTAGTTGTCATCTTGAGAAATGAGCAAGCAAATGTGCAAATTATTTGTTCATCAATATTTTTGAATAGCAGAACAGCCATCAGAATAGAAACAAAAGGTTGTAAGCAATATCTGTGTTATTTTCTTAAAAATGCAATCACTTTAATAGCACTTGCATCAATATTCTGAAATGTATTTTTAAAATTAGACCAAAAAACATTTGCGTCATTTAGGTTTCATAAGTGACGCAAATGTTTTTTTTTTGTAATTGTCATGGTTTTTTATTAAATTTTGTTACCGCAGCGCCTTGAAACATCTCTAGAACCAATAACTATCTCTGTTTAATTCAATATTTGACGACATCTATCTGATATCGGATACTGCCCTTCTTTCCTTTAAATCCGCCAACAGTCTAGTAATTAAGTTTCTTTTCTCTTTCACAGGCCAAATCAGAGGAGCAGCTGGCCTGCGAAAAAGAATGGCTGCAAACTGGCCACATGTGGCTGGCGCACCGCGGCGGTTTCACAGCGGTCGTCAGAGAGGGCGACGCAGACCCTGGCCGGGCGAAGGTCCGCGTCATACAGACTGGGGAGGTCCTGACCGTTGATGAAGATGATCTGGAGAAGGTAAGTTTCTTAGATTCAACCTACCAAATAGCCATTTATAGCTGGCGCATGTGACATATTCACAAAGGTCGCGAAGATCCACGTTGTTCAGACAGTGGATCAAGACGTCTTCATTATTGAGGATGATTTGGAGAAGTAATCTTACTCTGAGCAAGATGGTTGACAATTGGTCATTTGCGGTTGACGCACATGAAATGATCACGCGTCCGTGTCTTAAAGACAGGCTGTGGAAGGTAACTTGCTCAGAAAACTTTCTTAGCTTATAGCTAGCAGCCGGCCATTTGTCGCGAGCAAAGGTCGCGAAGTTCTACGTTATTCAGATTTCAGACAGCATGCTCAGGCTATAGCAAGCAACTGGCCATTTGTGGCTGACGCATAATATGATATTTGGCTATCGCATATGATATATTTGACGGAGTTCGTCAGAGACTTATTAGAGTGAAGATTTAATAAGTCATACACATACATACATCTTCTCAACGAGGTTGTGTTTCCATTGCTTACTCAAATACCCATTTCTATTTTTCCAGGCGAACCCTCCCCAACTGGAGCGCTGCGAGGACATTGCTTCTCTGCGCTGCCTCAACGAGTGCGGGGCACTGCACGTGCTTCGGTCCCGGTACGCGGCCGGTCTGCCACACGCTCGTGCTGGCCACGCGCTGCTCGTGCTAGGGCCTCCTAGGCGCACTGCTCCTGTGTATACCGAAAAGGTAAGTTTTGATGGCTGCTTGGTTGAAGGAGTAGTTTCTCCAGATCCGAAATGAGGCAGAGTAGACTTCGCTTCACTTAGCGGCCTAAACGTGTATAGTGAACGTGTAATGCCTGTGAGTTGTAGGCCTACTGTTGTGAAAATCATGATCAAAGTAAGCTTATACACGTTCCAGTGCACATACACAGGCCTCACCCCAAAACTAAGATGGTTCAGGCCCTCAAATCATGTTTTACTTATCTTTGTGTAGCAAGTGGTCAACATTAGTACAACAAGCATGACAAACGACCATAAAGTGATCATACATTATACTATTTTGACCTGATCGCTTTCCGCATCCAGCCAGTGTGACAATCCTTAAAAGAGCACAAATTAAATGGGTGCACCCGGAGCCGGACCCCACACTACCCTCCTGCGTAAGTGGCCAGTTCGTCGTCTTTTCTTTTTCAAAATGTATTCTTCTAAACATTTCAGGTGGCAGCCATGTTCCGCGGCTGCCGCGCCGACGACATGCCGCCGCATGTGTTCGCTGCTGCGCAGTCTGCTCACCGCTGCATGCTCGCGTCTAGGAGAGACCGCGCCGTGGTCTTCCTTGGAAGGTGAGTTTAGTTTCTACTGGTCCTTCCTTACGTGGCAGCTTTGTTCCGCGGCTGCCGCAGAACATGCTCGCTGCCGCGCAGTCTGCTCACCGCTGCATGCTCGCCTCTAGGAGAGACCGCGCTGTGGTCTTCCTTAGAAGGTGGGTTTAGTTACTAGTTCTTCGTTAGGTGGCAGCCATGTTCCGCGGCTGTCCAGTCTGCTCACCGCTGCATGCTCGCCTCTAGGAGAGACCGCGCTGTGGTCTTCCTTGGAAGGTGGGTTTAGTTACTAGTTCTTCGTTAGGTGGCAGCCATGTTCCGCGGCTGTCCAGTCTGCTCACCGTTCCATGCTCGCGTCTAGGCGAGACCGTGCCGTGGTCTTCCTCGGAAGGTGGGTTCAGTTTCTAGTTCTTCGTCAGGTGGCAGCCATGTGTTCGCTGCAGCGCAGTCTGCTCACCGCTGCATGCTAGCATCTAGGTGGGACCGCGCCGTGGTCTTCCTTGGGAGGTGGGTTCAGTTTCTAGTTCTTCGTCAGGTGGCAGCCATGTTCCGCGGCTGCCATATTCACCGCTGCATGCTCGCCTCTAGGAGAGACCGCGCTGTGGTCTTCCTTGGAAGGTGGGTTTAGTTACTAGTTCTTCGTTAGGTGGCAGGCAGCCATGTTCCGCGGCTGTCGAGTCTGCTCACCATTCCATGCTAGCGTCTAGGAGAGACCGCGCAGTGGTCTTCCTTGGAAGGTGGGTTCAGTTTCTACTAGTTCTTCGTCGCATGTGTTCGCTGCCGCGCAGTCTGCTCACCGCTGTATGCTCGCTTCTAGGAGAGACCGCGCCGTGGTCTTCCTTGGAAGGTGGGTTCAGTTTCTACTAGTTCTTCGTCAGGTGGCAGCCATGTGTTCGCTGCTGCGCAGTCTGCTCGCCGCTGCATGCTCGCGTCTAGGAGAGACCGCGCCGTGGTCTTCCTTGGAAGGTGGGTTTAGTTCCTACTAGTTCTTCGTTAAGTGGCAGCCATGTGTTCGCTGCTGTGCAGTCTGATCACCACTGCATCCTCGCGTCTAGGCGAGACCGCGCCGTGGTCTTCCTTGCCAGGTGGGTTTCTTCAAGTTCTACTAGTTGTTCAACTATATTTATTATTATTGGTTTTTGGGCCTTTACTTGCGCCAACTCGACCAGGTTTGATCTATTGTGGCAGCCCTTGTCTTTAGAGTTCACTGCTTAGTCCCGTTGAGTCTATAAATTTCCAGATTCTTTGGAGCGTGATATCTGCTATCTCATCCGGGTGCATGATGTGTCGCCCGAGATGGATACTTCTTTTGCTCATAAGCGGGAAGCATGAGCAAAGAACATGCATGGCCGTTTCTTCTTCTGTATGGCAGAATCTGTTCAACTATAGGGAGGCAAGTGAAAAGATGGAGGCTATGCCCACAGATATACAATGTTCAGAAAACAAGTGTTTTAAGCGAAATAGCCGAACAGTGAAGATCGGACTGGTCAACAACGACACGTGATCCGAGGAACGCGGTTTCGAACCCCGCCGCAGCTCCACTATTGTGTTATGGCAAACCCACTGGTAACATAAGCATAATATTTATCTTACCATGAGGGGTACAACATTCAGGCAACTTCAGCCAGGTCTGATTTTTCTTACCATGGGGTTAGAATTACTGACACACGTATTGATTCCTCATAAAAGGACCTACTGCAAAAAGGCTGAATCAGAGACAGCTTTCGGACGGACAAATGAAAATCAATTTAATTGCAAGTTGTACAATCATATTTAGTTGTTTTACCATGATTTGTTTAGCGAATTGTCTTGCTCCTACAGGTCCGGCTCAGGCAAAAGCTCAGCGATGCGGCACTGCGTGTGGTACCTGGCTACCGCGTACCCCGCGCAGAGTTCCAAACTTACTCCTGAGCGTTTCGACGCTGCCTTCGATGTGCTGTACACCTTTGGGTCTTGTCGGTAAGTAAATATACAGTGTGAGTCACGTTAAAGTGTACATATGAAAATAGATGAAACTAGACCTATTTTTATCGACAAAAAAGAGGTCAAAAAATTTTTGAGATTTTTTTTTAATTTCTTATAGATTTTTTTTTCTTCAAATTAGTTATTGTAAACAAAACGTAATAACTTTTAAACTAAGCGGTATATCCTGATAAAATAAAAACAGTAATAATGCTAAATAACAGGCAATACTAAAAAAATACATAAAGTACACAAAAAAGGCCAACAAATAATAAAAAATGATACTTTTTGAAAAAAATCTGCTTTTAAATTCGTGTTTTTTTGGTTATTTCATAAATTTCTCCGAAAAATGCCCCTATAACAGGTGGTTTTTATTACTTTGTATTATTCTCTATCGTATTACCTTCGTATAACCAAAAATCTCATGTCTCTATCCCTATCACAACGTTTGCAATGATCGTTTGAACTAAGCCTCTCCGAGCGCGCCATTCAATGCTTCGTTAACAACGAAACTGAAAATTGCTCTAGATTTGTAATTTTGATAAAGACAAGTTAGATTTCAAATAAAAACAAAAGATTTCGTGGTAAAATAAGCATTTTAGTTAAAATTAAAATTGTCTCTACCTGTAGCGGAGAATAATGTGGTGACAGGCCTTTGTTCAAACGATCATAGCAAATGTTGTGATAGGGATAGAGACGTGCGATTTTTGGTTTTACAAAGATAATACGATAGACAATAATACAAAGTAATAAAAACTACCAGTTATAGGGGCATTTTTTGGAGAAATTTATCAAATAACCAAAAAAACACGAATTTAAAAGCAGATTTTTTTCAAAAAGTATCATTTTTTATTATTTGTTGGCATTTTTTGTGTATTTTATGTATTTTTTTAGTATCACCTGTTATTTAGCATTATTACTGTTTTTATTTTATCAGGATATACTGCTTAGTTTAAAAGTTATTACGTTTTCTTTACAATAAGTAATTGGAAGAAAAAAAAATCTATAAAAATTTTAAAAAAAATATCAAAAATTTTTTGACCTCTTTTTTGTCGATAAAAATAGGTCTAGTTTCATCTATTTTCATATGTACACTTTAACGTGACTCACACTGTATTTTAGTATAACCTAAAAACAAAATATACACAAAAGAAATACCAAATCGAAACGGCGCTAAGTATTCAGTCGGTTTTATAGCTATGAAGCAAGAGAAAGTGGCTGCTGTAAAGTTTTTAGCAGTACCTAGTTTCACCATAAAATGAATATCAATTAGCTATTCTTGTTTTTTCATTACATATGATGACTGAATTCTTCAATTTTTTTTATTCTTTCAAATTAAATTCTTAGTTTTCTGGAATCAAATGTCTGTTTCAGAAGTTGTGTTAATATTTTTTGGTTAATGATGTCAACTACCCTAAAATAATTCGAAATTACGTCGTCTTTCAGCACCAGTTCGAACGCGCACGCGTCGCGCTTCGTGGCGCTGACGTCACTGGACTTCGACGGCGGCGGCGCGCTTGTATCGGCCTCGGTGCAGACACTGCTGCCCGACCTGAGGCCGGGGCAGACTCCCATGAGGGCACTGCACGAGTAAGTAAATAAACAATAATAATAAATAACTGTGCACGAGTGAGTTGTCTAGTGTTGGTGCTAGTTCGATGCTGACGTCACTACTCCGACGGCGGCGGCGCGCTCGTGTCGCCCAGAGCACTCGAACTTCGAATGCGCACGCGGTACTGACGTCACTGGACTTTGACGGCGGTGGAAGAAGTCTTTTCTTACTAAAAGGGGCAAACATTACACTTATAAAAACAACGATTCTAATCTGTATATTGAAAATATCATCTTTGTATATAATCGTTATTGATTTTTGTTTAAAAATCAACAATACTTCTACTAACGTCAAAAGTTCGTGATTTCTCATACACTTCCAGTACACTTTACAGGTACAAGTAATTTGACTGCTCAAAAAAAGCAATGATTTGAATTGACAGGAAGTCTCGAATCTGCTATATTAAATGTTTACTCAACCATTTTATTTGACGATTTTAGGTACTACTTATTTATAATCTAAACAAATACAAAAATTATAAACCTTTCAGCTTATTCCACGGCTGCGACGGCCGTCTTCGCCGCGAGCTGCTACTCGACCAAGCGCCTCTGAACGCGCCGAACCCTTTCATCAGCTGCAGCGAGAAGGCAGACGCGCCTACTGAATTCGCGGCGCTGAAGGAAGCGCTGCAGCTGCTGAGCGTTACCGAACAGGAGCAGCTTGCGATCTGGAAGTTACTGGCCGCGATATGCCATTTGGGATGGGCTGGCGCTGTTAAAGGTAAAAAAAAAGTATTTAAGTATGTTTTCCGTTGTCTAGTACCCATAGTACAAGCTTTGTTTAGTTTGGGACTAGAGGCGCGGTGTAAAATGTCCAAGGATATAATGTTTTTTCAGGTCAGGTATTTGACCTCAATCACACCCGACCTTATGTTAAGTGAGATGCAGTCCTATGATGCAGTCTAGGATGGTACATACCTGTCCTGTTAGTCCCAATCACTCCTTATGAAAAGGCAAATTATTATACAGCAAGTATTATTAAAAAATTATACAAAAATTCACTGATTTTCGGTCAAAAGAACCACGAATTGCCAGCAAAGTTTGTATGTCGTTAAATGAGTAACTATTGTGTAACTATTCAAACAAAAGGATATCTAGTACAAACTGACAAAACACTGTTACGGTCAACAGCACAACAGATTATACATTTGATGGCAAAATAGCTGCTATTACATTGTCATAAGATGCTACATTGTTAATCTTGATGTACTGTCGTCTGTACATTAGTAAATAGCATAATCTGGCATGTCTCTCATCACATTCATGCTTACCATTACAGCAACAACAGCATCGGGCCTCAAGTACCAGTTTGCTAGTACCGGTTGTGGGCAGCGTGCTGCGAGACTGCTAGGCGTCGCCCCCGAAGACCTGGCGAGATCCGTGTTCTCTGGAGCCACGCCCACTTCGCCACAGTCGGCTAACAACTTGAGGTAAGACTCCTAGACTTAAAAAACAATGAGGGCTTTCGTTTTTATACTTAACAGTTGGCACCCCTGGCGATTGACAGGACCTTACTCTACAGTGGCGCCATCTTGATGAGTGCAAATACGATAGTCCTTCTACCACTTTCGCGCTCACCAGTTGGCGCCACTGTCTTCGCTACTAGCAAGTGACAGGACGTTACTCTACAGTGGCGCCAACTGGTGAGCGCTAAAACGATAGCCCTCATTACGCTATAATTTAACAAATACGTCAGCGGGACAACTCACCAAACGTTTTCGTACAGCGAGATGGCAGCATGAGCGACAGAGATAGAACTACGTACTACGTCAAAGGCTTTACAGTAGAAACGTGAAGCGAGACTCCCAGATGCTACACAGTCATGTAGATATATCATAAGCTAGCAACAGCATCGGGCCTCAAATACCAGTTTGCTAGCACCGGGTGTGGGCAGCGAGCTGCGAGACTTCTAGGGGTCGCCCCCGAAGACCTGGCGAGATCCGTCTTCTCTGGAGCCACGCCCACTTCGCCGCAGTCGGCTAACAACTTGAGGTAAGACTCCTAGACTTAAAAACAGTTACGCTATAATTTAACAAAATACGTCAGCCGGACTACTCCCCAAATGTTTCATCATGAGTGACAGAGATAGAACTACTATGTAAGTGGCGTTAAGGTGTAGGTAGCCGTGCTTTTATGTAGCATTAGTTACAAATACCAGATGTAGAAACGTGACGTGAGACTCCTAGATGCTACACATGTAGATATATCATTAGCTAGCAACAGCATCGGGCCTCAAATACCAGTTTGCTAGTACCGGGTGTGGGCAGCGTGCTGCGAGACTGCTAGGCGTCGCCCCCGAAGACCTGGCGAGATCCGTGTTCTCTGGAGCCACGCCCACTTCGCCGCAGTCGGCTAACAACTTGAGGTATGACTCCTAGACTTTAAAGTAATATCACAATCAAATTAAAGAATCAGGTTGTAAGTGCCATTTCCAAGTATCTGTGAAAGAATTTACCGTGAGACTGCTGGGTTTTGCCCCCGAAGACCTGGCAATGTCTGTGTTCTCCGGAGCCACGCCCACTTTGGCGCAGTCGGCTAACAACTTGAGGCTTAAACACATGTAAGCTATAATTTAACAAATGATTTACCTGGACTACTCCCTAAATGTTTCCGTAAAGTGAGATGGCAGCATGAGCGACAGAGATAGAATTACTATGTAAGTGGCGTTAAGGTGTAGGTAGCAGTGCTTTTATGTAGCATTAGTTACAAATACCAGATGTAGAAACGTGAAGCGAGACTCCCAGGTGTTACACATGTAGATATATCATAAGCTAGCAACAGCATCGGGCCTCACGTACCGGTTTGCTAGCACCGAGTGCGGGCAGCGTGCTGCGAGACTGCTAGGTGTCGCCCCCGAAGACCTGGCGAGATCCGTGTTCTCTGGAGCCACGCCCACTTCGCCGCAGTCGGCTAACAACTTGAGGTATAGACTATTACGCTATAATTTAACAAATACGTCAGCGGGACTACTCCCCAAACGTTTCCGTAAAGCGAGATGGCAGCATGAGCGACAGAGATAGAACTACGTACTATGTCAAAGGCGTTGCGCCAGCTGTAGAAACGTGACGTGAGACTCCCAGATGCTACACATATAGATATATCATAAGCTAGCAACAGCATCGGGTCTCACGTACCGGTTTGCTAGCACCGAGTACGGGCAGCGAGTTGCGAGACTGCTAGGCGTAGCCCCTGAAGACCTGGCGAGATCCGTGTTCTCTGGGGCCACGCCCACTTCGCCACAGTCTGCTAACAACTTGAGGTATGACTAAAACAATCAGCACGAGCTGAGCAATGATGGGATGTCACATGAGACGTGACAGTCGGCTAATAACTGGAAGTATGACTTCGGGATCTTACACACAAGAAGTACATACATCATTAGCTGACAAAGACATCAGGTCTAAAGTAAACAGTTCCAAGAGTCAATTGTGGTTCTCGGTCGCTTATAATTTGAAGTTTGCCCAAGACATTGAGAGTAAATCTAACAGCAATCTGATGCTGCTGATTAAGTGACGTAACGATTGGGTGTAGTTACAAGCCACGCCCCTCACGCTACAATTTGCTAATAGCTTAAAAGGTAACGACTTTGCATCCACAAGCTTAAGACTTCTAATAAGATAGTAGTGAAGAATCCTGAAGATAATAATGTCCTGAGGATAATAATTTATCATTGTAACATGCTTTGTTTCAGAACACCATCGCCTTCAAACGAGCGAGAGATTTCCGGCACCGAAGCATTGGATGCTTTCGTCACAGGCCTTTACAATGAAACTTTCAACATCGTCGCCGCACTCGTTAACAGGTACGTTTTAATGAGATAGGGTGGGTGGTATAATAATATGTGAAACTTAGTGGGGCTATTAAAACCAAAGTGTCAGATACCGCGCGTTAGAGTTATTGTTTCCATCGTTCTGAAATGACCTCCACTGTTTAATAAATACTGATAAAGGTTGAAGGCTTTTGTAAAAGAGTTATTCTTTTTGTCCCTTTTATAATAAAATTCTAAATCAGATTCTAATAATAAATTTAAAGCTTGCAGTATCTAAAACTAGCCTAAGGTACTCGACTGTCAAGTTTTCCTTTGTTTATACGTTTCAGACTTTTTAGGCTGGGTTGCACTATCTTACTTTGACTAAAACAAACTAAAAAATCTGTCAAACTACAAACAAAAAACACCGGTTATCGTTATAGCTACGGTTAAAGTTAGGTGGTGCAACTCAGCCTCAGAAGGACAGCATTGACTTTTGTGACATCTAGAACTGTTATTTATTATCTTTTTTGTGTGCTCAGGAGTCTATCAACGTCAGCGCGGACCATGGCGTCTGTTCTGCTGTTAGACAGCCCTGGCGCTGACAACCCCATGTGCGCCGGCCAGCAGAGCGGAGCGCCGCTGTCCAAACTGCTCTCCAATTACCTGCAGGTAGTTTTCTTTTTCTCAATTCGTTGTACTTACATAAAAACTGTAGACAATCAGGTCACCGATCTCCGTCGATTGTTGGATTATTGTGGTGGACTCATCCCTAAATTAAGCATATTTAGCTTCGCGGCCCCCCTAGGGGGTATACTCGTATTACTGTACCTAGATAAAGTAGTATTTGTGGTATATTGGGACGTGTAAAAGTGCTTTTTAAAAGCCTATTTGCAAAAATAAATGAGTTTTTTTAGATTCAAATTCACGATGGCTGAAGTTTGAACGGAGCGAGTCACTTTTAAAAAAGATGAAACGACGCTATTTCAGAATTAAACTGCCGGGAATGATAGGTAGGTACTTTATCTAAGACACAAGGGTGTTATGTCCATCACGTTATTTTCTACTATCACCTTGTGTGCTGCTCACATTAACAATCTCTCATATATCATCCCGAAGCCTCTAGCTAGAGTTATGTCTATTATTCAGGAACGCCTGCAAGCCGTATTCCACGATGCAATGCTGGTTGCGCCGAGAGAGCGCTATGCGCAGGAAGGCATCACCCTCGACGATGGAGCTGAAGAAGGTAACGTGGACTTCATTTGTTTTCGTAGACAGTAGTTTAAGGTTCAGATTAACTTATTTACTTACTCCGAAAACTCAGCGACCCAGTGTGATTTCACCTCTGATAGGCGATGTTGCCAGTAGCCCGCTTCAAGCCCGCAAAGATGTATTAGCCACCATAAGTTACTGACTTAACCATACGGAGCAACAGCATGAATGTCTTAGAAAGAAAACTTGAATTCAATTAACAAACTTCTTATGTACTGTAAAAATGCGACACTCCCATGGATATTGAATGGCAGAAGGGGAAACGAGTTAGCATCCCTAGGGATAGAATAAAGTATTTATAAAGTTTTCTAGTAATAATTTGGTATTTATGTGTGCCAAGCAGTTAGTTTCCGCTGATTGGTCTTATTAATAATTTTCTTCCGTAGACTGGCTGTCCGAGACAGTGAACCCTGGTCCCATGGTGGAACTCCTGGACAAGTCTCCGCAGAACACGATCGTGCGCAGCTCGCAGGCTGACTTACGAGACTGCGACCGCCGCGGCCTCTTGTGGTAACTTGAATCTAAATATATGTATATGTAACTCAAAGGTGACTGACTGACTGACATAGTGATTTATCAACGCACAGCCCAAACCACTGGACGGATCAAGCTGAAATTTGGCATGCAGGTAGATGTTATGACGTAGGCATCCGCTAAGAAAGGATTTCACGGAACTCCACCCCTAAGAGGGTAAAACGGGATCCACGCGTACGAACTCGCGGGCGGCCGCTAGTAACCTATAAAGGTCATAGCAGACATAACAACTCGGAAAGAGATAAACACCATATCGCCTTTTACGAGCTGTCATCGCTTTATGTGCGGTGTCAATCGCTAGGCGAGGAGTTTACGTTACGGCGCGGATAAGTGTGCGTTGAAGTATGGAGTTTAATACAAAGAATACTGACTGCCTCGAGGTGATACGGTTACATACGGACATACTATCGCTCGATTCTGCCAAATGACGTCTACTGGATTTTCTCCCAAGGATTTCCATAACGACCGCTCCTGTGCTCCCCCCTCATCCAGTTTAGGTGCTTCCCGCGACATTCTATAACTTCACAAAATTTCTGCTAGAATGTTGTGTGTTTTCATACATAAACTGCTTGACTGTTATTGATAATTATACTAAGCACAGAGTTAGATTGGATCTGGGAAAAAGACGTTGTAGCACAAAACTTAAAATAGGATTAAATATGATGATTTTGTGGATAAATATCAGTGACTTGACTGGATGAAATCAGCACTGTACTGTGATGTGCTTTTTGTCGTAAAAATAAATCTGAAAGGAGTAGAAATAGGGGATGAAAGTGTAGGAGAAGCTAACATATTTTCTCAAGTTTCATATTCGGCGCTTTGTAAAGGAACAGTTTCATTTTCTTTTAGTAATAAATAATGTGTTTCAGTATGAAGACTATGAACAAAAAAGTGTTCATTCTTTGCCACGTACTCGTAGATCATATTCCAAACAGAATCCATTTTCCCATAATCGTTAACCTGCAATTTTCTGCCCAGGTTGCTGGACGAGGAGTCAATGTACCCAGGCTCGTCCGACGACACATTCTTGGAGCGCGTGATGACGCACTACGGCGCGCCCAACCAGACCCAGTACCTGATCAAGAAGGCGCCGCATGCGAGACAGTTTGTCTTACAGCACTTACAGGTATGTCCTACTTCCCACTTCCTATTAATTCCTACTAATATGATGTTTGTTTACAGTACTATTGTTTATAACCGAGAATAACATATAGGCTATAATTTATACCGATCTGTGACACACTAAATTTCATGCGGGTGAAACCGCGGGCAAAAGCTAGTATAATATAAATTGAGTAGTTGATAATAATATTCAGTGGATTGATCCAAAAATCTCTTAAAATACAATTGCAAAAAAAAATGTTGCAAATATTTGATATATTATGACGTCATGTATCACGTTACTAAAACAGCTATAATCGTTCTATGCATGGTTAGGACGGGCGTGCACCATGATGTGACGTCATGCTAAGCTAATTTGTTGCTTGCTTTACAAGATTACCGAAGTGTCTTAGCACGGACTATCCCAACTAATATTATAAATGCGAAAGTAACTCTGTCTGTCTGTCTGTCTGTCTGTCTGTCTGTCTGTCTGTCTGTCTGTCTGTCTGTCTGTTACGCTTTCCCGCTTAAACCTCGCAACCGATTTTGATGAAATTTGGCATAGAGATAGTTTGAGTCCCGGGAAAGAACATAGGATAGTTTTTATCCCGGTTTTTGAAACAGGGACGCGCGCGATAAAGTTTTTCTGTGACAGACAAAAATCCACGCGGGCGAAGCCGCGGGCGGAAAGCTAGTAAATAAATAATTCAAGTATTTTTCACAACTGGATCCAATGACAAGGGCTGTAGATCTTGTATAAGGCTTCAGAGTGATTTTAAAAAAAGTCATAGAATGAAACAATAAAGAGGATAATGTATTGCATCTTTTAGGGAACCAATCCAGTTCTGTATGACGTCACTGGCTGGGTGAAGGCAAGCCGAGAGAGTCCTGTAACCAAGAAGGCTCTCACACTCCTGCAGGAGAGTCAAAAGTAAGTATATTTATCATTCTTCCACCTTTTGTATCATTATGGATGCAATAGATTATTAAGTACTCTTTCTGATAGCATTAAACCACACTCAGAATCAATGCAAAAAGTTTAACAATACTGACGTAAAACGCGCGTTGACGGCGCTTTCAAAAACGTGGTGTGTATTGGCCCTAGGTTATATGGCAGATACGATGGAAAAACAACTCTATCTCCGAAGCGATAAGGTGCTTTTTTCCAGTGGTGACTTCAGCCTCCCGCCGTCGACACACCACGTGGCTATGTAAATAATATATCTTTATCAGTTTAGTAATAAGGTTCGTTTTCCCAGTGATGACGTGGGCCGCCTCTCTTCTTGGGCCCGCGGCGCGTGCGGCGCCGGCTCGTGGTCGGCGTCCGTGGGCGATGCGTCTACGTTGCGACGCGCGTCGTCTATCCGACGCACGCTTACTTCAGGTATTATATCTTTTATTTCCATAAAAAAAATCAAAATGTCAGGGCTTCTACTTTACAGCAAAGAGTTTCGCTGGGTTAGATGAAGCAGGTTTTGTCTAGAGCAGGAGTCTCCAAACAACGGCCCGGCCCGCCACTGCCATCGATCGGGCCCGCGGCAGCTTAAGACTAAGCCTATGTTTGTGTATTGATCCACCTAGGATAGAAATAAAATTGTTATGGCCCTTGCGACATACCAAAAAAATATTATGGCTCCAAGACTTTAAAGTTTGGAGACCCCTGGTCTAGAGTATGACTTGTAAAGAATGAACATCTTACATCCTTGTAAGGGATTATAATACAGGCCATTTGCTATCAACTTAGTATATGCCTAGGCAAAATCAAGCATTTAAAAAAAGCATTTAGAAAAATGGTGTCATATCTTTCATACATCTAAATAAGTCACAGTACCTTGTTTAGTGTTAATTTCATAAAGTATATTTTATGTTCAGTTTTTTGCCCGAATGACCGAAATTCCAAAATCCGCAGAGAAATACGTTCCAATTAACATTATATTATGCTAATTATCAAGATCGAAGTCCGATAATCCTCAAAATGACCGGTCATAAATGAGACAACCAGTGCTTAGTTTGAGAGTAGTTGGCGTTATGTGAAATGTTAAATAATTGAGTACCTATCTATACCAAAAAGAAAACACCACGCCACAAGCCCCTAAAAAAATTAGAACATCTTTGTTCTCTATGCATTCAGATTGATAGCCAATAGCTTCATGTACGGTAGCACCTCAGGTAGCACCAATCACTTTTAATGGCGGCTATTTTGTAGCCTATTGAGCGTCGCGTTTAACAAACCAACATAATATTGTAAATAGTCAAACCTTTAGATCTCGGCCTTAATCCATTGTAATAAAACCACTAACTTTTGGCAATAGAATAATCATGTTTTTGATGTATATCTCGAACTAGAAAGTTTACTACCAAGTGTTATATCCTACGAGATTTTTAATCTAAGCCGTAAACTGTTTTATAGCCGATGCTTGCTATAGAAAATTTAATTAATGAAATGTCAAATTAAGTACGAAGTTATGTTTTTCGTCTAATTACTGCGTTATGCAAACGAATAAAGTATAAACCCATCGGAACGGAAACATTTTTACGGCGCCGAGGCCTTTTAAGTTGTAGTTAGGGTTGGCGATCTTGAAATGTTAAAATTAGAGTAGTCTGCAAGCGTAGCTAGACATTTGAGTATATTTAATGAGTGTTTTTATAAACAAACCTGTTGCTTATTTGATGGCAAGTGATCACCATACATCATTGACTCTATAAAAGTTAGTTTATGATGATTGCTTGCCTTATTAAAGAATGTCGCAAATTTTACGAAAGCAGTTTTAGGGATTTTATCTTCATCGAGACAAGTCATTTCTATTATAGACAGGAAAGTTACTTTGTGTATTTTTTACGGCTTCACTATTTTATTTACGCTTGGCAACCCTAGTTGTAATGAGTGTTAAAATTTAAAAGATTGAGCGATTGTAAGTGTTGATATAAAAATATGGTTTTCCGTTTCAAAACTATGACACATAGGACAAGAACCTTGCTAATTCGTATTAAATAAACAGAAAGCGCTAAACATACATATTAATAGTAAAAGATCATGTAATTATTATGTAATATGCTTATTTTTAGCCTCAGCTGCATTATTATTAATCTCCTTTGAATTGTAAATATGTTTTGATTGTCAGATGAACTAAAATCTGTGCTTCTATTTTATTTGTTATTATATCATTAGATAATCTTCTTTCTCTATATCGTTGAGATAATTAAAACAATAAAGACACTAAAGTTGCAGATTCGATGTTTGTATTTAAATACATCTCAATTATTTAAAAACAATCATCATCATCTCAGCCATAGGACGTCCACTGCTGAACATAGGCCTCCCCCAATGCTTTCCATGCTGCCCGGTTGGTAGCGGCCTGCGTCCAGCGCCTTCCTGCTACCTTTATGATGTCGTATTAAAATTAATTCCGTGAATTATTCAAATGTATTCTGCACTCGTCTTATCGCTGTGTTTACTTCTTTAAAATAGCGTACTATGTACTGCCAAAATTAGTTGCAAGGATGTAGAACAACCTTGTGTGTAAGTTGGAATTTAATTAATTCCTACTAATATTATAAATGCGAAATTTTGTAATGATGTATGTTTGTTACAGTTTCACGCAAAAACGTATTTTAATGAAACTTTATAATATTATCACTGTATGTGGTATTATTGTTGGACGAAACCGAACTGAGGTGGAATTGTGTAAAGCAATCGTAATCATTTTGACAGTTCATAACGTACGATAAAGTCAGAGGTGGAATTGTGTAAAGCAATCGTAATCATTTGACAGTTCATAACGTACGATAAAGTCAGTTAAACAAAGCATTTGACAGAATAATCGTACGTTATGAACTGTCAAATGATAACGATTGCTTTACACAATTCCACCTCAGATAAACAAAGCGTTTGACAGAATAATCGTACGTTATGAACTGTCAAATGATAACGATTGCTTTACACAATTCCACCTCTGATTTGGATGAAACTTTACAGTATTATTGTTTATGTATACTTACATCAGAATAACATAATTATCTTCTTCTTCCTCGGTCCCTCACTGATGAGGATCGCGACCTCATCTAGTGTTCCTCCACAGACTGCGTTCCTAACATATAGGCTACTAGGCTATAATTTGTAATGATCTGTGACACCGAATTCCACGCGGGTGAAGCCGTGTGCAAAAGCTACTTTTGAATTAATGTGTTTTTGCTTTCGCAATAGGCACAGCTGGCATGAAGCGGCGGTCGACTGCTCTTCAAGCGAAGTTCGTGGCGGACGGCATAGTGGATACGTTGCGTCGATGTGGATCCGGTGGTGTCCAGTTTGTGTGCTGTCTGCTGACCAACCAGCCTTCGGAGAGCCCTGATGACGTCAATGTGCCTCTACTTCGGTCACAGGTGAGACAGAAAATATATCGCTCGTGGCGGACGGCATAGTGGATACGTTGCGTCGATGCGGCTCCGGCGGTGTCCAGTTTGTGTGCTGTCTGCTGACCAACCAGCCTTCGGAGAGCCCTGATGACGTCAACGTGCCTCTCCTTCGGTCACAGGTGAGACATTAACTATGTCGTTCGTGGCAGACGGCATTGGGGATACGTTGCGTTGATGTGGATCCGGTGGTGTCCAGTTTGTGTGCTGTCTGCTGACCAACCAGCCTTCGGAGAGCCCTGATGACGTCAATGTGCCTCTACTTCGGTCACAGGTGAGACAGAAAGTATATTGTCATTGTGCTATGTTTGGTGATAGATCTGCTAACCACTAACATTGTGAGAGAGTACTAGTATTATGTTATAGATCGTTTCATCCACGAAGACGCGTCCCACTATTCTTCCGCTAATGTTTGAGTGTTATCGTTAAACGCTATTATCCATGAGTGCACGCACACTACAATAATGACGTTCGGATTGCTGGGATCAAACTCCACCCTCCCTCTATCTGTATCGCCTGTATCCCACAACTTTCACACTTAAACCTCCCATCTGTAGAAAAGTTCCATGGTCCCTTAGTTCATTGATTAGTGTATTGGCACTGGACCATTTATTGTCCCGAAGCATGTGGTAGGGTTAATACTAGGACGTGTAAAAGTGCTTTTTAAAAGCCTATTTTCCAAAATAAATGAGTTTTGTGAGTTTTTTTTTATGATTTGTCATGTTCTTTACAGTTCCGTGGATTCCAACTGCTGGATGCAGCGCGCTTGTACAAGCAGGGATTCCCCGAACACATGCCGCTTTCGGAGTTCGCTAGAAGGTATTATTTTATACACCATTTTGACAGACGGTGGAAGGGAATACCACTCTATTGTAGATTGCAGAAGAGTGAAATTACCTTCCATCATCTATCTACACTGGTATTTCCAAAGTGCTTCTAAATCGAAAGAAAATGATGAGTGAAAACAATTGAAAATTATATGAGCCTGCCGCCTGCCATATAAGCAAGATTTCTCCTCATAGACCTCATCAACATGTAATTTTAATTATGCATAAAATAATGTATAAAATAAAAGCATGGCACATGTGACAAAATATGTTGAATTAACTTGGAATTCCTCCCGGGGATTTCGTCAAAGATGACCAAACATTGAACCACCCCAACCAGTTTGGCCAGCAAAAGGAGTGTAGGCCAAATTCTCAATTTGCTTCTGGTGAATTAACATTATGCCATGCAGAACCAGAACCTGATTATGATGATAATGATTATTTTCCTTAATCTCAGATATCGGCTGCTAGCAACATCGGAGAGCGACGAAAACGAGAACAACCAACAGAACACTTTGTCCGACCGGCAGGTGGTCGACGATATGCTCCTAGCTTTAGACCTGGACGTCACCAGTTACAGGCTTGGATTGACTCAGGTAAGTCATTTACGATCTTATTTAAACGCTATAAAGTGCAATTTGTTGTATACTATTAAAAATTAAAGTCAGCGAAAAACGTCACCAGTTACAGGCTTGGATTGACTCAGGTTAGTGATTTACGACCATATAATATAAACGTTATAAAGTGCAATTTGTTGTGTACTATTAAATATTAAAGTCAGCGAAAAACGTCACCAGTCACAGGCTTGGATTGACTCAGGTTAGTGATTTTCGACCATATTTAAACGCTATAAAGTGCAATTTGTTGTGTAATATTGAAAATTAAAGTCAACGAAAAACGTCACCAGTTACAGGCTTGGATTAACTCAGGTTAGTGATTTACGACCATAATTAAACGCTATAAAGTGCAATTTGTTGTGTACTATTAAAAATTAAAGTCAGCGAAAAACGTCACCAGTCACAGGCTTGGATTGACTCAGGTAAGTCATTTACGATCTTATTTAAACGCTATAAAGTGCAATTTGTTGTGTACTATTAAAAATTAAAGTCAGCGAAAAACGTCACCAGTCACAGGCTTGGATTGACTCAGGTTAGTGATTTCCGACCATATTAAAACTTTATAAAGTGCAATTGGTTATGTACTATTGAAAATTAATATAAGCGAAAAACGTCACCGGTTACAGGCTTGGATTGACTCAGGTAAGTCATTTGAAACCTTATTCCGAGGGTTTAAAGCCCAAATTGTTTTACATACCTATGTATTATGTTAGTTTGGATTGACTGAGGTACGATTACGACTATATTTGGAAGTCTTAAAGTTCAAATTATTATGGAATGTAGTTAGCAAAGGTGCCCTATACTTGGACGTCACCAGTTACAGGCTTGGATTGACTCAGGTAGGTCATTTACGATCTTATTTAAACGGTTTAAAGCTCAAATTGTTGTGAAATGTATCAATTGTAGGTTATCATTATATCAAATCGACAGCAAATAATTTCGCTGTAATAGGCTTTCGATATAATGGGGGATAGCACTTAAAGCTTAATGCTTATGTAGTTGCAATAAGTGCGATTTTGCATTGGACTATCAAAACAATCCAAAAGCACTGGGCCATGTAGGTTATGTCTTTGGTCATGATCATCATCATCATCTCAGTCATAGGACGTCCACTGCTGAACATAGGCCTCCCCCAATGCTTTCCATGTTGATCGATTGGTAGCGGCCTGCCTCTCAAGCAATCAAAAGCCAAAGGTCGTGGGTTCGATTCCCACCTTAGGGAGTTCGATTTTTTCAAGTTATTTAAAAAATATCAATCAAAATAGAAAGATCGTAAAAGATTTCACGGTCGTCGGGTTAGATCGCGGGAAATTGATAAGGCCTTTACGAAATTCAAGCACGAAGTCAAGGGCACATACTAAGTAGCATAAAGGTCTACTAGCCCTAGTTAATAAAACACCGTTACTTGAGAAAGTAGACGCATATAGTCACGTTTTTTTCGAGATAACGTCAGTAAAAGTCGTTGTCCCACGGTGCTTCATTTCCAGGTTTAATGTTTTATTTTGTCTTCTGTTACAAATCTCCTGAATGCGCGACACGTGTATGTAATGTATCTTACTCGTATACAGGGTGTCCCAAAAACAATGGATAACCCTATAACCATCGATAGACCTCGCTATGGTCTCCCTAACGTCCAATTTTGACCCCAGTAAAAATATCACCGTTTTCAAGATTTTTAAGTTTTTGTGCATTTTTAGAAAATTGCCACCTGCGATTACTTTTTCTTATGCCATTTCTACAAATGAGGATACTTTTCAATCTAGTTTCTTTCCTTATCACAAGGGATAGTTGGGCTATCAAAAGAAAAGATTAAAATTCAACAAACTAGTTTAAAAGTATGAAAATTTTAAGAAATTGCAGAAAAGAAGGAAAAATTAATTCACTGTCTTGCACTTTTGATCAGCCATCGTGTAAAAAAAATGTAGGAAGACCATCGTGCCCATTAGCTTAAAAACTTCCTTAGTTAATTGAAATTCTAAAAAGGTATCACAAGCTTATGTATTCTGTATTATTTTTATCTTATGGCTACTTGAATAGCAACTAGTATGAAAACTGCAAAAATGAGTTTTTCTCGTAATAGTTAAACTAGGACTGCATAGTGGCATTAAATACAAATGCAAATCTTTAGCGTAGGAATTTTAATGAAGCAACATTAATTTATCATCATCATCATCATCATCATCATTTCAGCCATAAGACGTCCACTGCTGAACATAGGCCTGTACCCCAATGATTTTCATAATGACCGCTTGGTAGCGGCCTGCATCCACCACCTTCCTGCTTACCTTTATGAGGTCGTCGTTCCACTTTGTAGGTGGACGTCCTACGATTCGCTTTTCGGTACGTAGCCTCCACTTGAATCCTGCTGCCTCAGTTCTGCGAACTACTGTGCCCTGCCCATTGCCACTTCAGCTTGCTGATCCGTCGGGCTATGTCAACGACTTTAGTTCGTTTACGGATTTCCTCATTTCTGATACGGTTTCGTAAAGAAACCCGAGCATAGCCCCTTCCACAGCACGCTGTGCAAAAAATCCACGTTTCCGAGCCGTGTATCATCATGGGTATCTGTCTATAGGCACATTTATAAGGTTTAAAACAAAAAATAAGTAATCACAAAAATGCAGAACTGACGGCCGATGGGGCAACAGGGTTCAAGTGGAGGCTACGTACCGGAAAGCGCATCGTAGGACGTCCACCTACAAAGTGGACCGACGACCTCATAAAGGTAAGCAGGAAGGTGCTGGATGCAGGCTGCTACCAAGCGGTCATTATTAAAATCATTGGGGTACAGGCCTATGTTCAGCAGTGGACGTCCTATGGCTGAAATGATGATGCTGATGATGATAAAATGTTGCTTTATTAAAAATTCCTACGCTAAAAATTATCCATTTGTATTTAATACCACTATGCAGTCCTAGTTTAACAATTACGAGAAAAACTCATTTTTGCAGTTTTCACACTAGTTGCTATTCAAGTAGCCATAAGATAAAAATAATACAGAATACATAGGCTTGTGATACCTTTTTAGAATCTCAATTAACTAAGGAAGTTTTTAAGCTAATGGGCACGATGGTCTTCCTACATTTTTTTTACACGATGGCTGATCAAAAGTGCAAGACAGTGAATTAATTTTTCCTTCTTTTCTGCAATTTCTTAAAATTTTCATACTTTTAAACTAGTCTGCTGAACTTTAATCTTTTCTTTTGATAGCCCAACTATCCCTTGTGATAAAGAAAAAAACTAGATTGAAAAGTATCCTCATTTGTAGAAATGGCATGAGAAAAAGTAATCGCAGGTGGCAATTTTCTAAAAATGCACAAAAACTTAAAAATCTTGAAAACGGTGATATTTTTACTGGGGTCAAAATTGGACGTTAGGAAGACCATGGCGAGGTCTATCGATGGTTACAGGGTTATCCATTGTTTTTGGGACACCCTGTATACGCTGTAATAAAGATATTTTATTTCAAAAAATATCTTCTCTAGTGTTAAAGATTTGTGATTCCATATTACAGAATTATTTTGTATTGAGCTAGATGTAAAGCAGTACAATTTTAATATGCGTACGAAACAAATCGTAAACGAATTCTTCAGAAATTTCTAAATAATTTTATTTATGATTATTTTGTCAGAAAACGATGAAAATAAATGTAGGAAGATAAAGTTTTATTCTACCTTCATTAACACTTCATAGCAATTTACTGATAAAAACGATTCGGGCTGAAATGTCATATAAATTCTCCAATAAAACCATGCCCGTATCAATTAACACATCCGGAAATTATGTCAAAGCAATAGAACTTAAAGATATGTTTGATGGGAGATAGCTGATTGAATATATTATCAACTTAATATGGCCGCTAACATTTTAATTTTGATGACATTGTGACGACTGATAGTTATTAAAAATTCATCGCTGTATTATATTAATTAGTAAATTATGAGCTCGATATTCACGGTAGCGGTAACTTTGATACATTTTGAATTAATCTGCGAAGAAGTTTTTAGTACCCGTTTTGAAAAATCTATAATTTTTTACATCTTCAATAAGGGTTACCTATCGTTTTAGCGCTCTCCAGTTGGCGTTGTAGAGTAAGGTCCTGTCACTTGGTAGATACTATGGTCCTTTTTCTAAACTAAGAATTTTAGCTTCAGCGTGCTCATTTGTTACTTAAGCATGAACTTTTCATAGTTAATGCTTAAAAGTCGCTGCGCACAGGATTTATGCTATAGCCACACACAAAACGCCACCACCAGCGGCTTAGGTTGTAAAATTACTAAGTAGAGAATGAGCACGAGCAAGCTAAGAATCTCTATTCAGAAAATGAGGGTAGGAGAGGGACGCCACCCTGTTGAGTGCAAATGCAGAGTCCTACCTCTTCAATAACATTCGTCGTAGAGTAAGATCCTGTCACTCGCCAGTAGTGCCAACTGTTTGAAAGGCGATAGCTATCATTCAAAGGCTTGAAATTACGCTTGAGATTGAATGGAGGCTTGAATGTATGGTTTCGTAATACGGCCCTCGGTATTGCCTCGTCATTGTATCAGTTTTGGTTCAAACACGAAGTTAAAAACGATTAAATCCGTTCGTCATACTATTGACACGATTGGTTACGCTTATTCTGAATCGATTTGAATTTTGATGGTGAAATCAAAATTAAACCTTTAAAATTTTCTCTCGAACTTTCGCACGCAGAATATTCCAGAAAAACATTGGTTCAAATTATTTTGAGATATTTATGATTGATGATCACGAAAACGCGCTCTCTGAATAACATCAATCTTTTAATCTGCGATCTCCAACCCGCCTGCCAAGCGAGGGTATTATGGCAAAACCCTCCACTATAGTGGAAGAGGCTCAGAGTTCAGCAGTAGACAGTACCTAAATGGCTGTTGATGATGATGATGATGATGATCACGAACCGTGAGGACTTTATTTAGTACATATTTCCTAATTTCACTACTATCATTAAACATAATTTCTTGTGTTTATGGTAAATTAGAATATTCATGAAAATTTATTCATTACTAATATTCCGTTGCGGTCTTTAAACTATTACATTAATGGTAGATTGACACATAAGAATTTATTTATTTGTTTATTCTCACACACCGTTCACCGGTTTTTATTTATTAGCTATGCCTTCTGGCTGCATGTGTAACATTTTTATTATACCAATAAATTACGAGTACTACAAGTGTAGGCATACGTAATTATCAATATCCCAGATTTCGTTTCTGACATTTTCAAACAATGATAGACTAAGTAAAAACTGTCAAATAGCAAACTGTATAGTGATGAAGGAATATCATGTTAATAGATGCAGAAATAGTATATTTTTGAATCCTTACTGAAGTACAAGGCAAAACGTTTGATCCCATAAATACCTACTTACTACTGCTAACAGTAGATATAGGTACCATATTATGACAAAAGAAACAAGTAGGTATCCATAGCAAAAAGTTTGCTATTCCCATGCAACCTTATGATCTATACCGCAAATATTACAGAATCAGCAGTTATCAATTCATAATTCAAACGAAATCGAATGGGCCACCATTAAAAATAACTCTGCATACAAATTGCCCTACGATTACTCAGCTAGTATATTTCCATTTCGGTCCAGTAACAGTAACATTCGTTCGGTTCTATCGTTGTAAACAAACCCATGCGCTCGCGCAGTGAAAGCTCTTACGTAAGCGTTATCTCGCAGATACCGCGACCGCGCAATGTTGATACTTGAGAAGTAGGATTATGTTACTATGTTCCGCTTTGGCGCGTGCCTATGCTGTTTCAATATTTGTTCTGTTTTATTGTAAAACAAAAAGTAATATATTGTCAATAGTTTACCGGTTTTTAAATGTGTAAGCTTGTTATGGAGATATTGACACTCAGTGAAGAATATTTACTTGTATTTCAGGATTTTAGTGTTACCTAATCTTTGTTGTTTTTATCTGATTCAGAGGGAATTTATCAAGTTAGATTACTCAGTCGTTTCATTAACCGATTGAGTCCCAGACGGCATTAATTAATGTCATAACAATTGATTATCTATTGTGTCTAGATTCGCGGAGCTTAGATAAAGATTAATTTTTCTTGTGACATTTATTTCCTTCATTGCCCTCATCACCTACTTATTGGGCTTGCTCTATGACTTAGACTTTTAATGAATGAAATTATTTATTCAGTTCTCTACAAGTCTACAGAATACCATTAATCACTATTTCATTTTTGGGATTTTTCCACCAAGTCGTTCCACAACTTTTAACATAACATTCTTGCCGCTTACCATAAAAATGAAAATACAGAAACATTACGATACGACCTGCTTCACACAACGTAATAACCGCAAGTACCAACTCTCACTGCGCGCGGTCCACGGCGGTCTCAAGAAAAAATCTTTACATAACTTGCATAATATGGTTACGTCATAAATGATACTTCCGAACTGGCTCTGTGGCCTTATTTCCCTTCTTTGTCCACAAGTGTTACGTGGCCCCGATACAATCAAGATCTTAGGAGAGCTGCCACATTCTATAGGTCAGTATTGCTTGTTTTCAATAGGTCATAATAATGTATTCATGGTTAAAGGATATAGAAGCAACGTTTCTTAATGGAAACTTCTGCTAGATTTCAGTATTGTAGGTCTTGAATCTCGATCAACCCGGTCGTAACATCTCTCTCAACTCTTTATGTGAGAACTTCTAATTGAAATAATTATGATGTCATATCATTAACTTACGTAATGTAGAGTTCCTCTTATGAACTTTTATCCTCTATTTCAACATCTTCAAGATTTTTTAAGACTACAGGTCTTCACTAAAGCTCATCATTGTTTACACTACAGAACAGAAAAAGTCCTTGACTGAAACTGAAAATCTGTCCTTGTTGTTACCAACTAAAGTTTTGGTGTCAATCAAAGTACTTGAATAGCTCTATTAATGTTAGGTCATCTTCTTGTCGCGTCGACAACAAACCTACACAGTGCCAGCCCATAAAACTCAACAGCTACAAGAGTGGCATTGTCAGTAGCACGGTAATATATAGATAGTATTACCGTGTCAGTAGCATTCATTCATTAAACCTTCCTGCGTGCAGTTGTTTGTTAGGTATTCCATAGTATATGAGCTAGCTATGTAGTCAACACACCTTTCTGTTCACAGATAAATAAGTAGATTGAATGAATGCTATCACTACAAAAGAAATGAAAGCGTTCATAATGACATGACCTACTATAGCACTATAATGGCTAAACCCGATGACGTAAAAAGACAATAAGTCGTTATGAGTTTTCCAATCAAGTATCTAGTTTTAATTTTTACGCACAATACAACCTATTACACTCTCAATAAAGCATTATAAAAGACCGCACGCTAACCAAGTAAACACCTTCTCATAGTGTCACTCTCGCGCACGAATTGCTTTCGATATTCGCACAATAGCGACAATCAGTTTTCTATCAAAACCATTATACGAGTGGCATCAATGTCTGATAGGAAATAGCGTGGCCTAATCAATGAAAGAATCTAAATTAAATAAACTGAGAAAAAATGTTTGTAATTTAAAGTCTGACAAAGTCTTCAAAAAGACGAAAGTAAATTTTGCTGGCCTGACATGTTCGAGCTAGGCTAGAAAAATCAACCTGTACCTACCTAAATGTAATTCGCTGCCTGCTGCTTTCTTTCTCGAACACTATCCGGGTCTTTTCAAGGCGAGAGTGAATAGGCCTTACAGGGCAGAGGCAGATCATCCTAGACGCATCTCACTTAGTGCGATTGCGGTCAAATACCTGCCTTGGTTTAAATAAAAACTTAACGAGTTTATTTTCTGAAAGAGAGTTAGATTTACATGAGAATTACAAAGAGTTCACTTATTGTATCCTATAGTACTAGTGACATGCATCTCACATAAATGAAATTCCAGATTATTTTAAAGATCAACGGAAGAACATGTTTGAACTATGTTTCGGAGACAGACGGGTGATTCTTGTATGTATTATTGGAATAGTAGCTTGTAAGAAGTGAATATTATGTTAATTTTTACACGTTTTAATTCTATATTCTTCCAGTATGCGAAATAACACGCGTCACGGCTTATGTAATTTTGCGTCTGACTTTTAACTAGTTGTTGTATTAGTGATCTGTGTATGTGCTATGGGCAGGCCTCCGTCACTCGCCTATGCCGGCCGAGATAATTACCTACAGCGCGCGACAACTTCAAGTTGCAAATCAGTCCGGGCCGCCACGCGCCTGTTTGCTTACGCGTATTTCTATATACACGCTCGGTCGATCATCGTCGCAATTAAGGTTTATTGTTCCAACAGCACTGTTATTCTTCTTTAATGAAAAATTGAAATATTTAGGAATAATAATTAACTGTAGTGATTTAAATAATAAAAAAAAAAACTACACTTTTTAAATAATAAATTATTTTGAAATACTTATGACAAAAGACTATAGCAAAAAAATTATTTAGCTAATAAAAACATTAANATTTGTTCGGTTTTATTATAAAACAAAACGTAAGATATTGTCAATAGTTTACCGGTTTTTAAATGTGTAAGCTTGTTATGGAGATATTGACACTCAGTTAAGAATATTTACTCGTATTTAAAGATTTTAGTGTTACCTAATCTTAGTTTTTTTATTTGATTCAGTATGAATTTATCAAGTTAACAGTGGTCAGTCGTTTTATTAAAGGAAATAATAGGCTTGTTTTTAAAGATTTTACTCTCAAAAAGATTATAAAGTCCACTTACACGAGAACAGACAAATATTTTTATTTGATAAAGATTAATCTTTCAAGTTACTTTTATTTCCTTCATTGCCCTCATCACCTACTTTTGGGCTTGCTCTATGACTTGGACTTTTAATGAATGAAATTTTTCATTCAGTTCTCTACATTCTACAAGTCTACAGAATACCATTAATCACTTTACATTTTTGGGAATTTTCCACCAAATCGTACCACAACTTTTCACATAACATTCACCAAACGACTTACCATAAAAATGAAAATACAGAAACATTACGATACGACCTGCTTCACACAACGTAATAACCGCAAGTACCAACTCTCCCCGCGCGCGGTCTACGGCGATCTCAAGAAAAAAAATTACATAACTTGCATAATATGGTTACGTCATAAATGTTACTTCCGAACTGGCTCTGTGGCCTTATTTTCCTTCTTTGTCCACAAGTGTTACGTGGCCCCGATACAATCAAGATCTTAGGAGAGCTGCCACATTCTATAGGTCAGTATTGCTTGTTTTCAATAGGTCATAATGTATTCATGGTTAAAGGATATAGAAGCAACTTCTTCTCAGCACTGGCCCATTTATTGCCCCAAAGCAGTCGTGGGGTTAATAATGGGACGTGTAAAAGTGCTTTTTAAAAGCCTATTTGCAAAAATGAGTTTTTTGATGGAAACTTCTGCTAGATTTTAGTATGTCACTCCGGGTCTCAAATCTCAATTAACATGGTGATATTACACTTTATGTAAGAATTTCTAATTAAAATAATTACGATTTTTCATATCATTAACATAAGAAATGTAGAGTTCCTTTCATGAACTTTCCTCTATTTTAACATCTTCAAGATTTTTAAGACTAAAGGTCCTCACTAAAGCTCATCATTGTTTACACTACAGAACAGAAAAAGTCCTTAACTGAAACTGAAAATCTGTTCTTGTTGTTACCAACTAAAGTTTTGGTGTCAATCAAAGTACTTGAATAGCTCTATTAATGTTAGCAGAGGCGGCGTAAGGCGTGGGCGACGTGGGCCACCGCCTACGGCCTCGCGGTACAAGGGGCCTCGCGCATCAAAAATTTTGAAAAAATGTATACAAGGTGGAGATGACAATATCACTATACGACAATAAATGCAAACATTGACTATTAAATATAAATTCTTGATAGCTAAACAATGTAGTTAAAAATAAAAATATATTTTTTTCCAAACCAATTCAGCCATAATCAGACACAAAATTAAGCAACAACACGGTTTTAAGCATTGAAGTAATATTAGTACGTAGTACATTATTATAACTCAATGGTTTTAAGTGACGAACATTATTCTTTGGCGCAATATTCCTTTAAAAATAATCACTGAATCAAGAAATCAGAAACTGTCAATGTATAGACCTTTGACCCTTTTTTTTTATTATTTCATAAAATCCGTCTTCAGGTCGCCACAGAACAAGGCCTCGCGAAATCTGTCTTGCCCACATCAAATTTAGGTCTTGCCCCGCCTCTGAATGTTAGGTCATCTTCTTGTCGCGTCGACAACAAACCTACA
The DNA here is from genome assembly GCF_004193835.3 of Ostrinia furnacalis. Lineage (NCBI taxonomy): Eukaryota > Metazoa > Arthropoda > Insecta > Lepidoptera > Crambidae > Ostrinia > Ostrinia furnacalis. The sequence goes on along the minus strand of NW_021136898.1, from coordinate 158,705 downwards.
CAGTGTCAGCCCATAAAACTCAACAGCTACAAGAGTGGCATTGTCAGTAGCATTCATTCATTAAACCTTCCTGCGTGCAGGTGTTTGTTAGGTATTCCATAGTATATGAGCTAGCTATGTAGTCAACACACCTTTCTGTTCACAGATAAATAAGTAGATTGAATGAATGCTATCACTACAAAAGAAATGAAAGCGTTCATAATGACATGACCTACTATAGCTATAATGGCTAAACCCGATGACGTAAAAAAGACAATAAGTCGTTATGAGTTTTCCAATCAAGTATCTAGTTTTAATTTTTACGCACAATACAACCTATTACACTCTCAATAAAGCATTATAAAAGACCGCACGCTAACCAAGTAAACACCTTCTCATAGTGTCACTCTCGCGCACGACTTGCTTTCGATATTCGCACAATAGCGACAATCAGTTTTCTATCAAAACCATTATACGAGTGGCATCAATGTCTGATAGGAAATTGCGTGGCCTAATTAATGAACGAATCTAAATTAAATAAACGGAAAAACATATTTTTAATTTAAAGTCTGACAAGATCTTCAAACAGACGAAAGTTCTGCTGACCTGACATGTTCGAGCTAGGCTAGAAAAATCAACCTAAGTGTAAATAACCAAACCCAAAACGTGAATTTTCTGATTATGCGTGGCGCGTGGTACATAAGACTTACAAACAGTACTAACTACGAGTATGTAGTATCACAGGCAGTATACAGAACTTGGTAGTAGGTAAGTCGAATCTTAACTTCGAACTCCTATGTTCTTCTGATTAATTTCGTTGCGGGTCTAATGACAGTTTAACTTTCCCCCGCGACAAACTTGACCTTCATTGGTTGGGTTTTTATTGGCGGTCAAGCTGTAGATCCTGGCTACACAGGAGTTGCAGCGGTAGGAACGACATGTGAAAAAAGTCCTGTGTAGGGCTTGGTAGGTCTGCCTATTGTACCCCTCTATGCTAATTTATTACGTGCTAGTGACGTGCATCTCACACATGAAATTCCAAGTTATTCATAAAGATTCTTCCGTTAGAAACACATGTTTGAACTTATGTTTCGGACACAGACGAGTGGTTTTCGTATGTATTATTGGAATGATAGCTTGTAGGAAGTGAATATTATGTTAATTTTTACACGTTTTAATTCTATATTCTTCCATTATGCGAAATAACACGCGTCACAGCTTATGTAATTTTGTGTCTGACTTTTAACTAGTTGTTGTATTAGTGATCTGTGTATGTGCTATGGGTCACACTTCCAGCTATCCATTTCTGGTCATGTCGTCTCGTTCTATCCCAAAGAATCGCAATTAGATGACAGCGAGAGAAAACACCGAAATGGGTAGCTAGAACTGTGACCTATACTATATAGTATTCTGTGGTATACTGATAACTTAAACTTTGTATAGCTATTCTAAATAAATAGATAGAATATTAGCCATAATAAAAGAAAGTCGTGTTAGTTACTCCACTTATAACTCAAGAACGGCTGAACCGATTTAGCTGAAAATTGTCAGGGAGGTAGTTTAGAGCCAGGAGAAGGACATAGGATACTTTTTATCCCGTTCGAAATTAAAAAAAAAAGTCTGCTTATTTATTGCCATTAAGGCGGAACAAAGTTCGCCGGGTCAGCTAGTTAGCCATAATAAATGAGTAGGTACTTCAAGTAACTTCCAGGTAAAATAACAGGCTTAGTTTAAGTATTATTGAAATAAATTCAGACAATCAAACAAAATTCGCTTTCAATTCGTTGGAACGTGACAAAATCCATTTTGGAAAGTTCTTATTTTTATGTTTTGTTAAAAAATGCTCTTATTACTATCCTATGGTGGATTTTTGACGTAATTTAGTAGTAATTTGCCAGTCTTTAGAACTTAAAATAAACACTGAAGTTTGTACACTTTCACATCGCAAAATTATAGGCTTACATACTTGCATGAGTAAGACCGATTATACTCTGGTGTGAAAAGTTCTTTCATACAGGGTTGAAAAAAATATAAATGATAAAACACTTTTTTAAACGAACATTTTGATGTTTAAATTACATTATTTATAGGCTAGTAGTCGGTACGATAGAAAATTATTAAGAATAAGAACATTTACAATATTATTATGATTATAATAAATAACCACATATTTAGTACTTCGTAATAACACCAAAGTTTTCTTTGAAGCTGGCATTCATTCCAGTATTTAATATAATTCAACAATATAATTCAACGGTTAGAGCAAATGTTCGTGCATCCAAGTGGCCAAATTGTCCAATTACACAAAAGGCAACACGAACTTAGTTTCTGTGAGTGGTGTTACGAACAATTTGACGTTGACTATACCACATGCCACTAACTTCTCAAGAAAAAATGTTGTGCCGACAGCTCACAACTCTATTTTAAGTAAGACATCTATTATTCCTTGCGTGTCGGCACCAAATTACAGATAAAAATAACATAGCAATTCTTAAACTAGGCAAAAATTGCTTCTAAACACATCTAATCACTATAATATAGTACAAGATGTGTGCTCTATAAAGCATCTCAAATGATTAAATCCAATCATCGGACAACTAACACGCAAGCCAAAAATAGGTGCGAACTTTGAGCACCTTCTTTGAAGCTTCATTATCATCATGGCAGCATGAGTCAGAGGTGAACTTTGGACAGATTTTAAAGTATCATCATAATCAGAGTATAGGCATATTGACGTCCACTGCCCTGTCTTCAGTTTCCAAGAACTGACGCAAAGCGTAGTAACGACGGTAGGTATTCAATGTCACATTAAAACATAATTATAAATTATANCTTAGGAGCGCGTCATGGCATTCCAATATAAGTATTATAATGTAGTACATTAAGTTGCTTTGTATTGCTTGCACTATCTGAGATTATTTTTATATTCAGACCTCGGATATCTATGGTTGCAATCGCCTGTGCTGCTCTGATTGCATTCTGATTGGAAAATTGTATTGTGTGTATCTAGTGTTGTAGATATTCTTAGTATATTTAGGTAATTCGAAAAGACACCAGCTCCCGCAACTCAAACTCAACCACAACTAGTGCCCGCTATGCTTACTAGGCGTTGCAGGTTTTGGAGTTTTGATCTTGCTGTGGATAGTTGTGTGTGATCCATGTAGATCCATAATAATATGTGTAAGAGGGCCATACAATGAGTCTCTTGCACTGATGGAATGCTATACAGGCCATTTTTATTTTGTTCTCGACATGACTCGCCCAGTTCAATTTGTTGTCAAAGGTGATGAGTTTTGTTTATAAAGATTTCTGGTAGTTGGAGCTCTTGTAAATTCGATAATGCACTTATTAAGTACTTTTATTGACTACGTTAGGCACTATGAATTCAATTATATGCTTTACTAGTATATTTATTAAAACTATTAACTAAAGTTCTTTGATTTATAAACTACGACATTATTTTTTCCTTTAATCTGACGTTTGGGCTAAGTTGTATCATTTTACACCAAATAATTAACCAAATTATTAGTTGCGATTTTCAAATGTTTTTGATCTAAGTAACTTACAACATTTTACACGTCATCTTATATTGTTAATCACAAATTCAATCTGCACAACTTCAATCGTGTAAAAAGTAGTAACACGAGTCATACCTCTTGACACAACAAAAAAGTGAAAGAAGCCTCCGGTACACTTTGTTAAAAGTAGACATGTATCAATATACACGAAAGAAAAGTTCACAAAGCCTTACTTGTATCATTTGGCACAAAATTATTTTCTTTTCTATACGTCGTAGAAACATACCGATTAGATACAAAAATAGCTAATTTTTCAGAGATTCACATTATGTTATAAAGTCGATTTTGATCTAAGTCGAGTTAGATCCCTTTTCACTGGGGGTACAGAATTTTTATCACATTTACCGTAACATATAAATCAGGAGGACAAGTCATAATAAATATTGTTCTTTATTTGACGCTTTCTTTGGAATAGTTAAGTGGCATTTAAAAGAAGGCGAATTAGTATATTAGAACTTTAGCAGCCTTTTATATTCCCGTGGCTTAGTTTTAAAATCAAGGTTAGATACCGTGGAAAAATAATAATAATAAACAAATTTATTTCTGTATAAAAACAGCCTAAAATATTATTATATCAGAGGCTTGACTCACAATTTCCCATAAATAAATTAATTTTAACTCATTGGTTTTATTTTGGAAAATGTACTATGTATCATGATTGAAAATTCTTAGCTTTCTCCAGTAATACTGATATTATTATACTGTGACTCGCCACCCGCCAGACAGAGGCGATTTTGTCAAAAATATTGACAAGTCGCGAACTGTCACAGGAATAAAACTGACACGCGTCCGTCCTCCGTAAGCGCCACCGCGCGACTGATTAAGATTGTCCAAGCCGTCATGGCCGATTTTTTCACATTTTTTCAACATAGTAACTAAATAAGACGCAATAACAAAAGTTTGAAAAGTTGTCGACCTAGAAAATACAAAGTCCTATCTATTAGTATATATTTTAAGTGTAAAATGTTAAAAATGAATATATGAGAGTAAAACAAAAAAGCCGTCGACGTACTTCTTTGGGATTTTTTTTTATCGGACAAACTATGCAATATCGTGTTTTGGAAAAGTTGTCGCCCTAGTTAAAGACATTAACTTACTCGTACAATTTTTTGTTTGCTAAAATATCTTTTCATTTAGAAGCTATCTGCAAACAAAATCGGTCAAAAATCGACAATTTGGGAAATCATGGCCTTAAACACATTTTTTTATTTCCCACTTTTGGGTACCATAGTCAACAAGGAACCCTTACCTCCATCTTTCTATTATACTATGCAACGTAAGATCGACTTACGAAATTTTGATCATTCGATATTTTGATCGTTCGATCATTTGTAAATTCCATATTCTGAACGTTCGATATTTTGAGCATTCGATGTTTGGTTCGTTCGATATTTTGATCTTTTGATGAAACGTGTTCGATATTTAGATTTTCGATCATTTGTAATTCGATATGGTGTAGGTACTTAACCCGTTACGAACTTTCTGTGGTTGTTACGAACAATTTAACGTTGACTGTACCACATGCCACTAACTTCTCAAGAAAAAATGTTGTGCCGACAGCTCACAACTCTATTTTAAGTAAGACATCTATTATTCCTTGCGTGTCGACACTAAATTACAGATTAAAATAACATAGCAATTCTTAAACTAGGCAAAAATTGCTTCTAAACACTATCTAATCACTATAATATAGTACAAGAAGTGCTCTAAAGCATATCAAATGATTAAATCCAATCATCGGACAACTAACACGCGAGCCAAAAATAGGTGCGAACTTTGAGCACCTTCTTTGAAGCTTCATTATCATCATGGCAGCATGAATCAGGCAGGGGTGAACTTTGGACAGATTTTAAAGTAACATCATAATCAGAGTATAGGCATATTGACGACGTCCACTGCCCTGTCTTCAGTTTCCAAGAACTGACGCGAAGCGTAGCAACGACGGTAGGTATTCAATGTCACATTAAAACATAATTATATTTAATACATGAATTTTATCCCGAAAATTTATATTTGCTCTGTTTATACCCTGTATACTATACATATTGTACGGAGAACAGCTCATCAAGCTATAGGTACACACGGCCACACTGTTAACTCATCTCTCATCAAATGGTGATTCTGTGCGATAGAACGAGATGACATGACTGGCAATGGGCAGTTAACACTGTTGCCGATAGTACATTGTGGTTATCTTAGGCAGATGTGCTTTTTGTCCTGATGTTCAGCTTTACTACAAACTTACTAAATACCGTACCTTTCCTTTATGCCCTAGGATTGTATGAGACGGAAGCGGTAAGTTTTCATTTACACTGCAGCATAGAGCATAGTTTATTACGTGCCAGGTGATCAAACAAGTTTTTAACTACCCCATAAAAGCTTGAACAAACCAATTCACTTTTGTATTAAATTCTAGGTACCTACTCCTGCCGTTTTGCCAAATTAAGAACACATGTTTTCTGTCATGTATTTTGTCGACTAGTCCGCATGATTGATAATGAAACTGTCACCTAACACTTAGGGGGCCGGAAATGGGGCCCCGTTATAAAGTAATCCCTTAAGGCCTAAGGTGTCCCTTAGGTGTTGGTGAAAACGAAACTCCTGTTAGGTGTTACCTAATATTTCATAAAAATTGGGGTTTGATAGTAAAAACGCTCATAAGTGTTGCTAAACTGTTTTTATCTCCTGTATTTTTCACAAGCCTTGCGAAAAGTCATCAGTTTCATATCATTAAAGCGATAGTTTTCTTTGAAGCATGCTCAATTTATGACGTTTGTTAACGCTACAAGATTCACGTGCGATAACTCTTGGCTTTCAAACATGGTGCAAACAGCTTAATGGCTTTTGCCACAAATTGATAGTTACTGAACAGTTGACAGCGCATCAGCCTATTCATTTTTGTTCTAAAACAGCCTTTATCACAACGAGATAAGATGCCACTGTGTATAACTTGATGTGATGTCTGTACTTGGTATGCCTTTGCTACAATTAAGTCATAAATACGGTCGAAGTGTCGGCACATGGAAAGTCGGGAGGCGGGCCTACACATTAACAAAATGCGAGCGTAATGATGGCCTTCGGAACTCAACCTAAAACAATGATTTTCGATCTTTAACACGAAGCGGTGCTCAAACTGTTTATTATAATTGGACACAGTTAATAAAAGGAAATGGAGTGGACAGGCGACCTTATGAAGGTAGTGGGAGCTGGAAGTACGCCGCTACCATTCGGTCAATATAGAAATCATTGGGGAAGCCTACATTCAGCAGTGGACGTCCTGTGGCTGACATGATATTGATGATAAGAGTTCGTAAGATGCCTCCGTCCTCCATCTGTCACCGTCGGCATGGCAATGGCATCTTGCTTTGCGTAAGAGAGATGACAGCATTCAAAATTTCGGATAACGTTTTTCGGAGTAACCCCGCAGGTCCGGATCTATCGTATGGCTTTTTGGCCTTCAGCCCAGGGCCCCGTGGATTCAAGGGGCCTCCAGCTTAGTCAAGTCCAAGTCAAAAATAGACTATAATGCGAAAGAGTATAGTAGGTGGATCCCTAAGTAGTATTAGCCCAACCAAGAGTCATTAAATCAGAAAGACCTACTTTATTGTCTGACTCTACTATTGTAACACAGAGCTTACAACATAATAATATGTTGGTCCCACTACAGTTTGAGAGCCAATATATTTGAGGTCAAAGGGCGCGGACCACACCATCGCTTGATAGCCCCCATTACACCATCTTACGATGTGCGTTAACACCACCATGTGAAAGATTTATGTGGGTAATTATCGACTTCTAATATGGCAGGTGTACATTTACGATCTGCCGTTTCACTATAGTAACCATTCCGCAGTTTTAATTTTGGGAAATAAGAATATTAAATTATTTTTCATTGGCGATGTTTGGGCTGATATGACCTATAGGTCCCCTTAATTAATGCTTACCTTCTATCCGTGGTGTACCTACCAATACTTTTTCTTAAAGGTTACATAAAACCTTTTTTCCTGGCTTCCTCTTCGCACTGGAGGGAAGTCAAGTTTTTCGTTACGGGTCCAATACTAGTTTAACTTTCCCCCAGGACAAACTTGACCTTCACTGGTTGGTTTTTATTGGCGGCCAAGCTATTGGTGAATGAAGTCTATTCATTTGTGCCTCGAAAGCCTTCTATGAATTCAAGACCTAGGCATCATTTCACACCTTGGCTTATAAAAATGTTAATAAATCCAAATCAATTTTATGGACCATAAATTCTTATATTATGACAAACGAGTTACGCGTAGCTTTTCTGCTTGTCAACTTTTTAATTATTCATCAATCGTTACGGAAACTCTCTAAAATACATATCAATCAAATTTGAATCACAAAACTTCTAATCAACAAAATCTGGCAATATTGGTAATATAGGAAATTGATAGAAATCAAAAGAACCTTCCACGTGATATCTACAATAACAGAAGCGACAATTTATATACTTAATTTATGTAAATGAGTAATAAAACTACCCATCCTCTAGTTTATAGTTTGAACTCTTTGCCGTGGGAAAGCAGGTGACAAGTATTGGCATCATTCACATCAAGTAGAAATATTGTACAGTTGTTAATAATAAACTTGTGACAGTATACGTCCTGTAGTTGTCATAAAATAGCCCACGAAAATGTTAAAGATGAAGAAAATCAAGTCGTAGATAAAATACATCTGCCTCGTTCCCCATCTCTGAAAAAGGAGTCAAGTAAGTACTCTCTACTACTCGTTGCTTAAAATCACGCAACAAGACCATGACACTGATAAGATTTTGACGCACTAGTGACAATTTGATGTGTGAAATTGAAAATAGATTATTACTTGCTAAATAGTGTTAATCCTTCAAGCTCCGCGAATCTAGACACAATAGATAATCAATTGTTATGACATTAATTAATGCCGTCTGGGACTCAATCGGTTAATCAGGAAGTTAACTACTTACCTACCTAAAACTTTACTCGAAGATCGTGAAAAAGGCCGTACCCAGCCTAAGTAACGCGTTCAAATGGTGTTCTATTGAAAATATTTTGCGATTTTCAAAAAGTTCTACAAGTTAAAATTGCTGACTGTACTTTGAGTAATCTCATATTTTATCTTAAAATCCTAATGAGCCAAAGGGTTAGATGGATTGCTAGTTGGCATGAAACTTCGTTGTACTCGGAAAAACATCCGTACATAAATTCTTGTAACGCATTTCAGAAGAGCTATTTAAATTGGGCTACGATTAACGTATTTTTTTCACCGATAAATCTTGTATACTCTCTATTTTTTATCGAACTAGCTTTCCGCCCGCGGCTTCGCCCGCGTGGAATTTTGTCTGTCACAGAAAAACTTTATCGCGCGCGTCCCTGTTTCAAAAACCGGGATAAAAACTATCCTATGTTCTTTCCCGGGACTCAAACTATCTCTATGCCAAATTTCATCAAAATCGGTTGCGAGGTTTAAGCGGGAAAGCGTAACAGACAGACAGACAGACAGACAGACAGACAGACAGACAGACAGAGTTACTTTCGCATTTATAATATTAGTTGGGATTAGTTGGGATATAATATTAGTTGGGATAAGCCTGGGTTGTACCATCTTTATCATCTTTTTAACTTTGACAAACGTCAGTCTGTCAAACTCCATACAAAAAAACACCGGTTATCGTTATAGTTACTGTTACAGTTAATTGGTGCAACTCAGCCTAAGAATGTATACTAATATATCGACTATCNTTTAACTACACCATAAAAGCTCGAACAAACCAATTCACTTTTGTATTAAATTCTAGGTACCTACTCCTGCCGTTTTGCCAAATTAAGAACACATGTTTTCTGTCATGTATTTTGTCGACTAGTCCGCATGATTGATAATAAAACTGTCACCTAACACTTAGGGGGCCAAAAATGGGGCCCCGTTATAAAGTAATTACTTAAGGCCTAAGGTGTCCCTTAGGTGTTGGTGAAAACGAAATTCCTGTTAGGTGTTACCTAATTTTTAATAAAAATTAGGGTTTGATGGTATAACGCTCATAAGTGTCATATTGCTAAACCGTTTTTATTTCCTGTCTTTTTCACAAGCCTTGCGAAAAGTCATCAGTTTCATATCATAAAAGCGATAGTTTTCTTTGAAGCATGCTCAATTTATGACGTTTGTTAACGCTACAAGATTCACGTGCGATAACTCTTGGCTTTCAAACATGGTGCAAACAGCTTAATGGGCTTTGCTACAAATTGATAGTTACTATACAGTCGACGGCACATAAGCCTATTCTTTTTTGTTCCAAAACAGCCTGTATTCTAACGAGATAAGATGCCACTGTGTTAAAATTGATGTGATGTCTGTACTTGGTATGCCTTTGCTACAATTAAGTCATAAATACGGTCGAAGTGTCGGCACATGGAAAGTCGGGAGGCGGGTCTACACATAAACCAAATGCGAGCGTAATGATGGCCTTCGGAACTCAACCTAAAACAATGATTTTCGATCTTAAACACGATGCGGTGCTCAAAGTGTTTATTTTAATTGGACACAGTTAATAAAAGGAAATGGAGCGGACAGACGATCTTATAAAGGTAGGGAAGGCGCTGGACTCTGGCTACTCCCAACCAAACTGTTTTTTTTCGTGAGTGCAATAAAGTTTTTAAATAAATAAAATAAATAAATCACTACTGATGATGCTCCTACCTACATCCACCTCGCGATTTTCATGTTCGACAATTTATTATTGAAATTCTATTGTTTCCATATTCCGTGAGTATTTTTAAATCGTTCTTTTTTGTTACACCCTGAAGATCTTCTAACGGCTTCACATAACAGAATACATACTAATAGGAATTGTATTTTAATTTTACTATTAGCATTTCCTTTGTAAAACCTCAGTCTATAGATACAATGTGCTTCGTATCCAAGGTCTTCTATTTTTCACGTGATTTCACTATAACGACCTTGACTCAGTGGAACCAATAACAAAAAAATATGAACTGCGTCTGCAGAATAGAGTGTCAACTTCAGAGTTCCAAGAGTCATTAAATCAGAAAGACTTCCTACTCTCTAGTTCGACTCTCTTCTAACATAACACTTAATTAAGAAATAATCCACGGGACTATTCCCATCTCACGTTCCCACCGCTGCAACTCCTGTGTAGCCAGGATCTACAGCTTGATCGCCAAAAAAACCCAACCAGTCAAGGCCGGGGGAAAGTTAAACTGTCATTGGAACCGCAACGAAATTAATCAGAAGAACATAACACAAAGATCTTGGTCACATTTCAGTTTGAGAACCAACACACTGAGTTCAAAGGGCGCGGACCACACCATCGCTTGATAGCCCCCATTACACCATCATACGATGTGCGTTAACACCATCATGTGAAAGATTTATGTGGGTAATTATCGACTTCTAATATGGCAGGTGTACATTTACGATCTGCCGTTTCACTCAGTAACCATTCCGCAGTTTTAATTTTGGGAAATAAGAATTTTAAATTATTTTTCATAGACGATGTTTTTAAGCGATTTTGCGAAAACTATTTGGGCTGGTATCCTAATAGCTCACACGATAGGCCCCCTTAATTAATTACTTCTTCTATCCATGGTGTAACCTATCAATATTTTTTCTAAAAGGTTCCATAAAACCTTTGTTTTGTCCTGGAATCCTCTTTACACTGGAGGGAAGTCGAGTTTTTAATTAAGGGTCCAATGACAGCTTAACTTTCCCTCAGGATAAACATGACCTTCACTGGTTGAGTTTTTATTGGCTTTTTTTCCTGGCTACACAGGAGTTGCAGCGGTGGGAACGAGAGGTGGAAATAGTCCCATACGACGATGTTTATTAATTTTTGCCTCGAAAGCCTTCTATGAATTCAAGAACACTGACCTAGGCATCATTTCACACCTTGGCTTAAAAAAATGTTAATAAATCCAAATCAATTTTATGGACCATAAATTCTTATATTATGACAAACGAGTTACGCGTAGCTTTTCTGCTTGTCAACTTTTTAATTATGCATAAATCGTTACGGAAACTCTCTAAAATACATATCAATCAAATTTGAATCACAAAACTTCTAATCAAGAAAATCTGGCAATATTGGTAATATAGGAAATTGATAGAAACCAAAAGAACCTTCCACGGGATATCTACAATAACAGAAGCGACAATTTATATACTTAATTTATGTAAATGAGTAATAAAACTACCCATCCTCTAGTTTATAGTTTGAACTCTTTGCCGTGGGAAAGCAGGTGACAAGTATTGGCATCATTCACATTAAGTAGAAATATTGTACAGTTGTTAATAATAAACTTGTGACAATCAACATCCTTTAGTTATTTACAGTCCACGAAAATTTTATAAAGGAAGAAAATCGGTAGTAGTAAGGGTTTCCTTCACCATCTCTGAATAAAGGTGTTAAGTAGGTTAATCGTTGCTAAAGTCACGTGTAGCAACGAGATCATCATGACATGACATTGACAAGATTTTGACGTGACAATTTAATGTGTGAAATTCTAAATAAATACCTACTTAACTTCTTCTTACATTTACTTGCTAAACAGAACATCACTCGGAAATCGTGAAAAAGGCTCTAACCTCCCAAATAAAGGCAGTCCAGATAGTATTCCATTGAAATATTTTGTGATTTACAAAAAGTTCTACAAGTTAAAATTGCTGACTGTACTTTGGATAATCACATATTTTATCTTAAAATCTTAATGACTCAAAGGGTTAGATGGATTGCTAGTTGGCATGAAACTTCGTTGTACTCGTAAAAACATCCGTACATAAATTCTTGTAACGCATTTCAGAAGAGCTATTTAAATTGGGCTACGATTAACGTATTTTTTTCACCGATAAATCTTGTATACTCTCTATTTTTTATCGAATAAGCCTGGGTTGTACCATCTTTTTTTAACTTTGACAAACGTCAAAAGTCTGTCCAACTCCATACAAAAAACACCGGTTATCGTTATAGTTACTGTTAAAGTTAGGTGGTGCAACTCAGCCTTGTTAGGGTATAAAAATTTTCTAATATATCGACTATTACATTTAACTACAAAGTATATCGTGCGAGTTTAAGTTAAGATGATTTTACTGAGCAGAAACACCGAAGGTTAAACTCATTAACATTTTAAAAGAATAGCCTCTTAAATGTTGTAAAAGGTGAACTAAAGCCAAGGTTCAACATTTTTGAGTTATAAGATAAGAAGGCGTGAATTTAATTTGTTCTTACACGTATGTAATTATTTAGTCATTGGACTCGGCGCATAGATTATTCGAGTTTTCTTTTCATTTTTACTTACGGAGAACTGACATCTTTTCTTATTGAAAAAAAAAAGTAACATTTTTCACTTTGCAAACAAAGGCTATGTTTAATTAACTACTATACCAGCTGGGCTAGGATGCGCGCCGTGATAAAATCTTATCGATAATTTTAGGCGACAAATGTATGGGCTTGTCGCGTAACATCGATAAAATGCCTCGATAAAAGTTTACCTTAGGCCTACTAGTCTCTAAAAAATTCAGTGTCAATGCTAGTAGGCCTTATTGATTTGCAAAATTGTCGTGTTCCGCATTGAGACGTTCTATTTGTCGCTCAAATTAGTATCGACAGCATATAAAGTATATGTTTTTGTTGCAAAATCGCTCTTGTTACTACTACAATAAGATGACCCAGTGTTGCCACCCCAGCTTGACGTGGTCCTTACTAAGTACCTAATATTGCAAATTCTTGCGGCAAATATCCAATCGCTGTCTTGTTGTTACTGGCTCAAAAGAGTACTTATTTTTAAACAAACCTGTCAATCTTTCCCCAAAACGTCTAGAGGCTAATTACGTAAAGATGAAGATCCAAACCGATCCAGTGAAAGTACGCCACAGCCGAGTTATGTTTTTGTTTTCGTAGTATTTTGACGTTCGTACTTCGGAGAATACCGTTGTGGTACATCCAGCGTCAAATAGTTCGTGACACCCAAAGTAGCCAAAAAGTTCGCAACACGCCTTTATTGCAATTGGAATAAGGTTGTGTTTTCAATTTCTTGGGCACTTTGGGTGTCACGAACTAGTTGACGCTGACTGTACATAGGCGTTTTCGCAACAAACTACTCGTTAATCGTTGTTTTGTGTGGCATTGAAACTTAAACCGTTTATTTGGGACTTTTTTGCGACTATTCCAAGTGAAACCTATTTTCGGTGACAACTGCAACTTTTCCGTGAAATCGATGCTGTCGAAATCGAGTATTCATTCTATTAAACGGCATTTTAAAAGTTAATCAGACGTGTTGAAATGAGATTATTTTTCAGCAAGCTACTTATATTTTTTGACAGCTCCTCCAAATCCAAGTATTTATTCAAATCCAAGTATTTATTCAAATTTTTTAGAGCTGAATTTTCAATCGTCGCTTATAGTTCCAAAATACTGGACTGTCCTGTCGATGACATTGACAGAGGGGCGCCACCGTCAATACCGGATCGCTGGTTCAGATTTTTGCCATGTTGGAAACCATATAGTTGAACGATGGTAGCGCCCCCCTGTCATTGAGTTTGGCGGGACAGTTCAGCGTGGGTCATCTATAACTAATAACTGAAGAATAAGTTTTGCATATTGACAGTTTAAGTATAGGAAATATGTCAAATTGACAAGTTTATTCTTCACTTAAAAGATATCTGACAATTGAAAAATCAGCCCTTAGCGTAGCAACCTATTTGCTTCTGAAATATAAACAAAAATAAATCTAATTAAGGTCAACCATCGAAAGTAATATTTATCATAACGTTACGGTTGTTTAAAATATAATTGAACAAGCATTCATGATACGAAGTACAAAGGCCATACATTTGTTGATGATTATTTCATCAGCTGAATGAGATGCGGTTTACTTTTGATGGTGGCCATTGGTTTATCATTATAACTTTCGAAACAATAAATTAACTATTCAAAAAGTATCATTTCAAAGATGTTTAAGTACTTATGCCAAAACTTCCTTGTTGACTCTTTGCTTTTGGTGTAAGAGCAATAAGTCCATTCTTACGTAGGTATAATTGGATAACCCCGTAGACTACAGATTTTCAGTCGGCCGATAGGTTGGTCAGCTTCGAATATGTAAGAGGAAGCGGCCGACACCAAATCGAATGTGTGTGCACTTCCATACATGTTCATACTGATTTAACAGCCCAACCAAACTATTTTCTGAAGAAAAGTACTATATGTAGTCTGCTTGGTGTCTTACAAGAATTGTCTCAAAAATTTTCGTAAATTATTATTCAATTTACTTAATTATAATCAAGGACGTATTCCACTTTGAGCACCCGCCCCAATAGCACCTGGCCTATTCCACTTAGAGCACCTATCGATAGCTAATAGCAGGTGCTATTTAATTTTGTGCGAGTGCTCAAAGTCGAATACGTCTAATCAAGCTCTACTCTATTAGTAGTCATACAAAGCAAAATTTATTTTAATTGCTAGTAAAAGATATCCTCCTAGATTAGGCCATATCATCTGCAAAGCTGTCAATTCAAAAGTACAGTCAGCCCCAAATATTCCGTGACACCCAAAGTTGCCAAAAAGTTTGCAACACGTCCTTGTTGCAATTGGAATAAGGTTGTGTTGTCAACATTTTGGCTTTTTTTTGTCACGAACAATTTGACTGACTGTACAAGCTGTTATTATCAAACAACCATCGAACTTAAATGATGATGTTGAAGAAAAAAATAATGACTCAATAATAAGTGCAAGACATCTGTTCAACTCCAAAATCTTATCTTCTGATCTGATCGAACCATTAAAGTTTAATGAGGGCCGTGATCGGAAAATCAGATCGATGATCGACAATCAGTGTTGTGTTTTGTTCCCATCACTACTTGAGGATAGATTGCGGACTTTCTGTGGTTTTTTTTCTTATTTTTTTACTTATAAATTAGGTAGATATAATATCAAATCATATAAGAATAATTTAATCGCATATCAGTTTCTCTGCTGATGAGTAATTTGACCGTATTTTCCAATGGACTCCTTTCATAATGAATAATTACAATATCATTTAAGACTACATAAAATAACCTTGCCATTTAAATCCTTAACCTTTAACTCGCCGACAACTGCCTCGGCGTTAATATAATGGAAATAAAAACAAGAAAAATTGCAATACGAATTATTATCGTCGGTCGGTTCAATGAAGAATGCCTCGGGAATGGTTATTAACACCGATACCCGCAATCAAATCCCATTCAGTATTGACAACTATAATTTTAAATCCTATAACTTGGTTAAGATACTGCTGAACTGTCATTAAAAGGTTAAACATTTACAAATTACGATTGAACTCAAAAAATGTACTTAATTTTGTATGAATTCAGTTCATTCTGCAAGGAAATCTTGCATATTTATAATTTGTAAAATTTTTTGTTCTGAATGCGAGCAGTGACTCTGGTCTTTCGGAAATCTTCGAGGAGGTTTTAGTCCAACAGAGGACTCCATTTTTTTCGCTATATTACCTGAAGTTGCTGTAGGTAGATGAATATACGAGCTATCAAGATAACTATTTAACATTTCCTTTTTTTTTCTTTTTCATTTGTGTGACCGAATTCAAAATTATTACTTTGATTGTGTGTCTCATATTCGACAATTATTGTAATAAATCCTTTTTTAACCCGTCGTTAACATTCATGGTCGCCTACAGATTACGCCGGAGTCCCAGCAAATGGCCCAAGCGGGTACCACCGCAATCGAATCCCATTCAGTATTGACAACTATAATTTTAAATCCTATAACTTGGTTAAAATACTGCTGAACTGTCATTAAAAGGTTAAACATTTATAAATTACGATTGAACTCAAAAATGTACTTAATTTTGTATGAATTCAGTCCATTCTGCAAGGAAATCTTTCAAGCCCATTTATAATTTGTGCAATTTTTTTTGTTCTGAATGCGAGCAGTAAATCTGGTCTTTAGGAGGTTTTAGTCCAACAGAGGACTGCATTTTTTTCGCTATATCATTACCTGAAGTTGCTGTAGGAAAAAAAAAAAAAAAAAAAAAAAAAGGTAGATGAATATAGGTACGAGCTATCAAGATAACTATTTAACATTTCATTTTTTTTTCTTTTTCGTTTATGTGACCGAATTAAAAATTATTACTTTGATTGTGTATCTCACATTAGACAATTATTGTAATAAATCATTTTTTAACCCGTCGTTAACATTCATGGTCGCCTACAGATTACGCCGGAGTCCCAGTAAATGGCCCAAGCGGGCACCCNATGGCCCAAGCGGGTACCAGCTTGGACGTACCGTTGGAAGAGAAGATGGCATCTCTAGATGTGTCAGAATATATTGCTGTTGAATTCAAGCCTTTAGGTGTTAACAAGGCCATCGGTCGCCCGAAAAAATCCAAACCCAGGTGGCTTTTGGAATTTGAGTTTGACGAGGAGGTGACAATTGTGCGGGAATGGTGTGGTTATCAAGGCTCGCCTCGTGTGAGCAAGAATTATTTACGAAAGGGTATCCCATGGCATTTCTATCCGCATAGGCTTCCGTACTGGTGGACTGAGGAGATCGCTGAGCTTCGATATGTCAGCAATAGGTCAAGAAGAGCTTTTACTCGTAGTCGGCGGAGGAAAGTCCGCGATTTTGCGCTCGAAGCGGAGCTGCGTGAGACTTATAAAGCCAACAAAAATATCTTAAAGCGAGCTATTTCCAAAGCTAAAAATGAGGATGTGGATGTGTAGATTTACTTTTTTTTTCAAGACTGAACATATTAATGTTCTATTGTCCTGTACGACTATTTAGCAATGGGTTTTCTGATGACTACTTTAGCATAATGACATCAACAGCTTGTTAAGAATGTGGTGAAAACCCGAAATTAAGGGTCTAGAGAGAGAAGATAAATTAATGGGATGGCTAAATACGGATTCCTGGTATATTTTTCGGGTAAGATCCACCAGCCATTTCTACCAAGTGGACCAAAGTATTGATAAAAAGTGTACCGCTTATAACCCTATTGTCATCTAGTTAACAGTTAGAGATGTCAAAACTGGAACATCTCAAATTGGTTGAAGAATGAAAGCAAAACTGTGAAGTGACCTGAAGGTGCCTGAAGTGTCGATTTTCTCTATGTTTCGCTAATAAGAGAGATCAAAATTCCAACCAATATGTATACCATGGAACCGGCTTGGAACTATACCATCGCATGTCGGGAAACTTTGTTCTAGCATATATATCTTTGTTCATATCCATCGCGTGTTTATAATAGTAAAATTAGACGTACACGTACCCGCACATTTTTAACACCACGAATCACTTTTTTCACGCAAATCTGTTTTATATTTTTTCCCATGATCGTCAAATGACGTTAGTCTCATGTAGGAAATATTTCGACCTACTGTTTAAGTCCAATAATTTTTTCCTTTTTAATGATTGCGTGTATGTGTTTGGTGATATTTCTGGAGTAAATAGCACAGAAACTTAAATAAATATCAATGAGCAACCGAACAGGAACAAGAAATAAAGAGCCTACGATATTATGAGCTCATAAGCCTGTATTACATTTTAAGATAACACTCAAGTTTGCACTTGAGAATTGATTAACGGTTTAGTGTCAATAGATAGTCGGAGACGTGAATCTATAGTTGAGTTTAGACTTTTCAAACTTTATTAGAGTCGTTTCAGAATACGGGAATCCTTTAATTTCAGGCTACCTCTAACTTCTTTGCCTTATAACGTTTTATTCATTAACCTTTCTCAAGCTGTAAGTGTCCTTATTACAAAAAGTTAAATGCGCGTTGAAACGTGCGTTTAATTTTTTTTTTAATAAGGCCCATGATTTCTCACGAACCTTTATCATTTTCATTCAAACCCGTGGGTGGGTGTTACACCGTTATGCGATGGGAATCTGTAACAAGCTCGTGACGCACGCGCATTGATTGAATAATTACGCCCTGATCGCGAGACAAAAGACATTGTACTCTCGACAGCACATCAACTTATACATTTTTGCTGCAAAATAGCCCCTATCGGAAGTGCATTACAGGCCATAGTGTCAAGTTTGATCTGCTGTCGTCCGTACTTCAAGAAAGCATTTCGTAGGTATTGACAAACGAGATATTATCTGTATGATTTGACTTTCTTTATGAGCCCTTGAAAGGAAGTGGTACCGTGAAACTAAAGTTTTTGTTCTATTTATTTGCAGCCATAATATTGATTTTTGTTTATTTTTGTTTTGTTGATTTTTTAATAAAGTAAAACTACTAGTGGTTTTGTCAGTGCAATGTTTGTCTTTGTTGATTGATTTATTACTAAAGATTAGAAATTATTAATTGATTGATTGTCAATATGAAAAGTAATTGATTTGATATTGTGAGTTTATGTTTAAGTTAAAGTATTTAATTGCTTTTTTTCTATATGAAATTTATTGTTTATGTTTTAATCACAACATTTTTTTTATATTTCCCTCATTATTACAACTAAAGCAAAATGTGTAGGCTAAAACTGTGTTGCCCATCGCAATTGATTGATGGAATAAATATCTAAATATAAAAAATGAAAAAAACAAAAGTATTTGGGTAATAATATGTTGTTTCTATTTGTTTTGTTATAATCACTATGTTTTTCTTTTTTAATATCTATTATTTTTCTTTCATTTCATGTTTTCGTTATTTTCAATGAAGACTTTTTTATTGAATGCCCTTGTGATTTTTTTTTGTTTTACAGAAATATATTTGTCAACGTGAAATTGTGAACTCTGTCAATTTATAATATAACGCGTTAGATTGTAAACTAACAGTGGGTTAGGTTAGGTTAGATTGTAATTTAACTACGTCAGATTATAATCTGACGGAATTCACAATTTTACGGTGACATATCCAACCTCATTAAACGTAAAGAATGTTCGCATTTATTTTGTTTTATTGCATATAACAATGCTAGCTGTAGGTACTATGTAATTGTAACTGTATAAGGTGATAAGTAGTCACTTTTACATTATGCAGATTTGTTCACTGATCCATTTGTCCGTAACGTACCACCTACCATGATTAAACTGTAGTTTATAATGATACATCGTTTATGTCGGCCTTTGACGCGGCTTTCTCTTGGATTGTTTTGATATAATCGGAGGCTACTAGAGATAGCGATGTTTGTTAGATCTAATCCTGCAATGTTTCAAAATATGTCAGATATTAATAACCGGACACGCCGGGACAATAGATTGGTTGTTCGTAGTTGCAATACTGCGCTTATGCGTAAAAGTGTGTTTTGTATGATACCCGCAATATTCAATAAAATTCCGAAGACATTAAGGGAACTCAATATAAACTTATTTAAGCTAAAACTGAAAAGTCTTCTTGCAGAGAAAAGCTATTATAGTGTTGAATGAATTTATGACAGATAAACTGAAATTAAATGTTTCTAAAACAAACACACACGACACAAACTAAAATAATAATAAGTAAATTTTTTATGACATTTTAATTACTATTTTTGAATTTTTAATATTGAATTGACATTGTAATATTACGACGACTAGTGACTTATAGTTTTGACTACTTAATAAGCAATCAAGTGTTTTGTGTCATTAATGCATGTGAATTATTAATTTATTCATTGATTTATTAATCACCTATATTATTGTATGCCAACCAGGCGAAACATAGTGAGACTATCACAATGTAATATTTTTATCTGTAAACACCTATGTTTCACAATAAATAATTTTGAATTTGAATTTGAATTTGCAATAAATCTATTATTTGATTGATACAATATTATTATTTTGTGTGAGTTACCATCTACCGATGCAGGCACCACACCGTGCTGTGTTGAAAATTGAAATTCCTTAAGAGAAGCAGTCGAATAAAGCGAAGAAGAAAACTTCGAAGTCGTTGAGTTGCCCCAAATAAGTAGAATTGAAAAGTCTGATATAAATCAGACTTTTCAATTCTATTTGGGACAACTTTACAAGAGTAAGAAAATACTGGGTAGTTTAGTAAGTATAGTGTTTTTACAATTTATTCGTAGCAAATAGAAGAAAGGTTTTGAAAGAGTTGAGAGGCTAACATAATCTTTTTCAAATACCTATAGTTAATAAGTAGGATAGTCTTTTGTTATTTGAGAATGTTATCGAGAATAAATCCTGGTATAACTGGCACATTGACAGTTTCAGTGTAGGAAATATGTCAAAACTGACGATTTATTCTGAGATTAATATTTACTCTTGTTTGGTCGAATTCACCATAAATAGACCAACGACGTCTTTAGCAGAAAGTCTAGCGTGGAATGGATGGCTGAAGAAAACTTGAAATCTCATAGGCAGTCTGATGTGCTAAGTCGACGGTAGGCTAAAAAAAATACGTGTGGGTTTGAATCCCAACTGGAAGTTTGTCCTAAAATATTGAATACAATATAAAAAAATATCCAAGTGCTCATTAAGGCACTAAGAAATACATTATTTAAATTGAACCCAGGACCATATCACCACCGCTAATTGCCACCAGATAGTATATTATAACCTTAATCTACCCAATTTTTTTGGCAAAATAGCAAGTCATTGTCTAACAATTCAAGTCCTATATCCAAACTTGCTTCAAAAATAATAAAAATGTTCTTAAGAGCTTTCGAAGCTTTACCTACCTGCCTACCTACTACTTAAGTTTAAACAAGAAATAAAATGTAAATCTTAGGATGTTAAAGATGACTTCTACCTACGCAAAGCAATTAATTTAGGATTTACTGAAGGATCTTCTAAGAAGAAGATCCTTTAACTCTCTGTATGACTCTACATAAGAATGTAGTCATACTTCATGTCAAAGTCAAAGCTCAGAGAACTCAGGCCCATTTCAGGGCGCTTAAACAAGTCCCAAATATAGTTTGCCCTTGGTAGGGCAACATCACCATCGGGCACCACATCCACATCGGGACAAAATATGGGCTGGTGCTGAGTTAGTTAGTTAGTTAGTTTTGCAGGGCAATCGAATGCCGCACTTAGCCTCATGATAGGGCCATTGTGCGCGATTTGTGGTTTATCTTCCTACTCCAACCACCCCAGATCCCCCCAGAAGGCGAGCAGCCCGTCCAGGCTGCTGCAGGCTTCCTGTAGCGACGACGGTGATCGAAGAAATTGAGCCCGTTGTTCTTCCACGCTACTGCACTCCATGAGCACATGCTGCGGTGTTTCCTCTGCCTCCATGCACCCCCTGCATAATGGGCTGTCTGTGACACCTATATTGTATAGGTGCTTGTTTAGCATACAGTGTCCGGTTATGACACTTAAGACCTTGCGGATGCTGTCCCTGTTTAGTCTGATGAGGCTGCGGGAGAACTTTTTCGATACGTCCGGAACCGCATCTTTTGTTTGCCTGCATCCTTCGCTATTTTTCCATTCTGTGTGGTGTTTTTCTTCTGTTTTGGAACGCAGCCAGTTCCTGATCTGTGCTTGTGGTATCGGCAGTATTGGTTCCGGGCCAAATACTGTTGTGTCCGAACCTCTTTTTGCCAGTTNTTATTGCGCCCTAACGGGTCGGACACTGGTGACCAGACACACTGTACAATTATTATAATTTTAGCCTATCTCGTGAGCTAGGTGTCAATAATTAGGGTGATTTACTAACTAACCAGTCGCATACGAACAACAGCAGTGAGATTCAAACAAGTTTGATCCATGATGCCGCACGACTGTTGTGTGAGCCCATCCGTAACCCAAGCTTATTTAGCTTAACACAATGGGCTGGACGGGACTATTAGTAAATTGTGCAATACAAAGTGCTTATAATCTTTAAAAAAATCTTTTTATTGCTGTTTATTTAACCTTCCTTTCGTATACTAATTTATGCGTCAGTGTCAAGTCTGCGATTTTTATTCTTTGAAATTTTCGTAAAATGGCTGCCGCCGCGGTGACGCCTTGTAATTAACAAATTAAAATTAAATTAGTGTTTTAAAGTGCACAAATGTACAACTTAATGGTAAAAAGTCATTCCTTGATTTTTACTTATTATGTATCTGGAGTTATTTGAACAGTATTTTCGTCTATAGGATGGCATATTTCAAAAAACAAAACTGCACTCAAGCGTGTTGTCACAGCAACCGCTGAGCACATACTAATTGAATTTCGGTCCATGGACCTGTTTGCGTGCCAGAAACAGTCTAGTTGACATGTCTTCTCTAGTACGTAGTACATTATAACTCAATGAATCTACCCAATTTTTTTTGGCAAAATAGCAAGTCATTGTCTAACAATTCAAGTCCTATACTTACTTCAAAACTTACTTACTTCAAAAATAATAAAAATGTTCTTAAGAGCTTTCGAAGCTTTACCTACCTACCTACCTACTACTTAAGTTTAAACAAGAAATAAAATGTAAATCCTAGGATGTTAAAGATGACTTCTACCTACGCAAAGCAATTAATTTAGGATTTACTGAAGGATCTTCTAAGAAGAAGATCCTTTAACTCTCTGTATGACTCTACATAAGAATGTAGTCATACTTCATGTCAAAGTCAAAGCTCAGAGAACTCAGGCCCATTTCAGGGCGCTTAAACAAGTCCCAAATATAGTTTGCCCTTGGTAGGGCAACATCACCATCGGGCACCACATCCACATTGGGACAAAATATGGGCTGGTGCTGAGAAGAAGTTGCGAAAGAAACTTAGTCACCTTTGAATGACTGTAAGAGTCTTGTCAAAATTTAGATAAAAATGGATTGTAATACCCGTATTCATCGTAGAATCCATAGAAAGCACGATTCATTTTAGTTTAAGTATAATTTGTGTTTTAAATGAGTAGATAGGCTTTCACGCCTTTCCTACCATCATCATCATGTATCTAAATCTTATTCTATACTGTATTTCCAGCGATTAAGTATTTGCTTTTTGCGATAGATATTGTGTCAAGAAAAACAACTTCAAGTTGCGTGGACGCCGACTCGAGACAATGAATTTTTCATTATGCTCAGGCGCATGTCGAAATATGATATTATACTTTTTGCACGTAGATTGGTATGAAATAATAAAAACAGCTTGATCGTTTTTGGAAAGTCGTTTTAGTAATGGTTTATCTACTGAGGTTAAATCCTCTTTTATAATTACACTTTCACTTGTTTTTGTGGTTTAAAAATAAAACCTTTTTTTGTGAACAGCAGTCATGACCAATAAATATTAATAGAAATGATGAAAGGGCACTACACTGCGGGAACTTTAACTTAAAAGCTCTTAAATGTCAAAATACTTCTAGAGAAGTATTACGAGGTATTATTTGTAGAAAGAGGTAATTTTGGGATGATGTTAGACACGCGATATTACGACAGACGTTATGCGATATTGTATTTTCTTTATAGAAATGTGAAAGTCACTAGATTTGTTTTAACTTTCTTTAGGAAAAATTTCCACTACCGTTTTTCTCAAAACTCGTTAAAGTGATAGTACAGTCCACAGCACATTAAGCCACCACAAAATGGCCAATTTCCGTATTTTATTATCTTTGGTGCAAGGTTTAATTGTTTGTTATGGCGTCCCTTAGGTAGACTGGCTACCTAGGCTAAGAACGAGCCGTAGCACTTATCAAACACCAATATTTTGATCCTACTGGGAATCTAACCCAAGAATTCTAAGTCTGAGACAGGAGGACTACCACTATACCAAGTTTTTTGCCTACAAGATTTCCAGATTGGCGTCGAACTCAGTTCATCATAGCCTAAACCGAACTTGTTGGCGTAGGTAAGGGTCAAAGCCCGAAGTAGGTATTATTGTAGAGTCGACTACACATCACAAATATTCGTTGCAAACTAGCTTCTGTTACAACTACATAGGATGTCAAATTATCCAAAATCACTGTCTCAGGTGTGAATCATTCGTTAGGGTATATCATTCGGCTGATTGGACAAGGTCCATCATCAAATCAAAACGATCACGCGATTTTAAAAATAAGTTAACGCATGTCATTTGTTTCAAATTCGAAATGAATTAAAAAAGTTCTGGATTTTGTTTTTAATTTATCAAGATAAGCATCTAACGCCCGTATTCATAAACGATGCTTGCTTAAGTGAAGCAGAAAATCAAACGCACAGCGTTGAATAGAGCTTTGTGATTTTTGTGAATATGAGCGTAAGTATGCCTCCCCTGCAGCATATAGACTTTTTGGTGGTTTTAGGCCATACTCCACCACGCGGGCCTAGTGATCACCACCGATTCAGTGGAGTCAGGTAAATGGCACATCTAGATTCTAATGTCAGAATGTCAACATGCGATTTTCTGTATAATAAATAGTTCTCTACTACACTACACTCAAGTCTGTGATTGGTTCAAAACAGGTTTGAATAAAATAATATTATGATAAGTTTTTTTCTTGCCGACTCAATACAAGCCTTAGTAATTTATGACGGCCGTATATCTTAATGAAAAAAGGTGATAGTACTCGTATTAACTACTAGTCTTTTTTGCTCAGCACTTAAGTATTGGTTCCACCACTGTATTGTTTCATTTTAACAGACACCTGTCAAATTCAGACAGTGAGAAATGAGCTTCTATTCAAAATCGATGAGCCCTTAATTTCCAAAACTTAATTTGTTTGTGCCTGGTTGAGTAATTTAATAATTAAAATAATTAACCAAATCTCATTAACTGCTACTACAGTTCTCTGAAGACTAGTGAAGCGTAATGCACAGTATAATTGAACCAGTATCGATAATGGATTAATCTCTCGATTTCTCGTATTGATCGATTTCTGCTTTCCTGTAGTTTTTTAAAGAACTGTGTAACTCATTCCGGTGTCCCGTTTGCAATGAACGAGTCGATAATTGAAATGAAACAAATTCTAGGAAACAAAGAAAGTGGCAAAATAACTATAAATATTCACGAATAATTAGTAATATCATTGTAAGATGCCCATAAAGTACCTATTGAAGTTAGTCCGATTTTAACATACTACTTAACTTGATTCTAGCTTTAATTTATTTCCTAATTTCTTACCTAATTAGGTAATCACAAACACAATATTATGTCATGAGATTAATGAAATGTTCTTTCGTCTTATTATTTAGAAAGTCGAATCATCGTTTGCAGGTAAAATTCTTACAAACGAACAGTTCATATTTAGAAAATTACTGATATTACTACAATTAACAAAATTTTAAACGGAGTTTATTACCTAATTAATGGACTTTGTCTTAAAACAGTCACGAAAAGAAACTGCAATAAACTATTTTATTGCTAAATTGGGTAAGTTATAACTCAAATTGATTTATATACCCAAATTCCAAGTCTACTGAACACAGAAGTTACAAGCTACTTGTGGAGATTTTGGAAACTAGGCCTAACATTTTATTTCCTGGTTAAAAACTCGGTTAGCATATAAAGTTTAATTTTGATTTCTTTGTATTTTGTCTAGTCTTAATTTGTTCTTCTGATTAATTTCGTTGCGGGTCCAGTGACAGTTTGTTTAACTTTCCCCTGGGACAAACTTGACCTTCACTGGTTGGGTTTTTATTGACGATCAAGCTGTAGATCCTGGCTACACAGGAGTTGCAGCGGCGGGAACGAGAGGTGGGAATAGTCCCGTTAGTCTTAATATTTATTAGTCGCATATTTACATCATCATCATCATCATTTTAGCTATAGGACGTCCACTGCTGAACGTAGGCCTCCCCCAATATTTACATAGAATTCAAACCTGTTTTTTTTTGGTGGTTGGAGTTTGGAGAGCAATATGCTAGAACCCACGTAAAAATACGTTCATACAAGCCTCAAATTGTGCACACATTATGTTAAATTACTTACATATATTTTTTAAGATAAAACTGGTACTGATATGATCAAAGCCAACTTTTTGAAAGCCAGCATTGCGTAAATGCGCTTACACGGGCAATTAAATTGCTTAGTTCAGGGAAATTTTAACAGTTATGACGTCACGGAAAAAATATAATTGAGAAGCACCTAATTCAAGCGAGCTAGCTAGCCTCAAACAGAGAGACGCAAATTGAAAAGTGACTACAAGCGATTGGATATTCAGCAATTCATTTTAATATGGAAGCTGTCAGAAGCGCTGTATGCAGGCCGTCATCAACCGGGCAATATGAAAATGATGTCCACAGCTGATTCTTTGATATCATAAAACTGAATTATGTGATGTAATTCTTCGGAATATTGTGATACACTCACTGTTTAATTACCGCTGGACAAAGGACTTTCGCAATGTATTATATGTATGCTTATTGGTAGGTATGTAATTAAAATTCAAATAGGCCTAATAAGATATTTGTATACCTATCTCGCTTTTCGATCAAAACAAGTGAACGTACTTTATTTCTGCCTGCCTGTAAGAAAGTTACTTACTGACTATAGGTGAATATTGATTTTATCAGATAACAAAATGGCTCAAAAACATTCTAATAATGAAAAATAAAGCGTTAAGTTTCGCAGATCCACTCTTGAATTCATTAAAGTTATACGACACCCCCACTTTAGTGCTGATTTACGTAACTAAATGGTTATGTTTTATTATCTTTAACATTCACTTTAATGAATTCCGGTGGTTATGTAGGAAAAGTATTTATCTTACAATGTATTTCATTAAATATTAACGTACCTACATTATATCAAACTAGACGTGAAATTAAAGTTAATATATTCTGCTTAGGCAATGATACCTAAATCTTGGAAATATAGATAGGGTGTCCTAAAACGTAGTGTCAAGTCGAAGCCCAAAGGTAGAGCATCGCTAGGGCTATCCAAATCACCCCCTGTGTTCCGCGATTTTTTATAGTTTTCGAGTTATGATTGTTTTATATTTCTATGCTTAGGCACATTTTTGGTCACTGTAGCGCGAAAAGTCAAGTTACATGCCTGTTTTTTTATTATTATTAGATGAATACTAGGCCTAGCTGATTCAGAAGTGTTTACATCCATAACACGATTGTAAACTAAAAACGTTAATGTTGTAAAAAAAATATATTTACTTTTAATTTAATTTTACACTTTTTGAAATGTTCTAAACGCAACAAAGTATGAATTTAGGTACTTAAATGTGAACTCTGTATTGATTAAGCTATCAGTATTATTCCATATTTATAGTTATTCCACTTATTTACTTAATTGTCCAGTAAATCAAGTTACTCAATTAGAGATATAATTATTAAGTGTTACAATGTTTATTAAACGGTAATATTTATTTTAAAAATCGGTCAAGTGCGACCTCGGGAAGGGCAATGAGTTCCGTACCATTCTCCTTTTAGAAAAAGGCTTTTAAGTTTGACCACAGAATATTAATAAGTACTACGTACAGAAGTTTTACTTCGCGAAGGTATTTAAAAAAATGTATGCTCAATGCCATTAACAATATGGTGTAATTTAGCCTGTCTTAAAAGTCAAGCACCATTTTGTTGACAAACGTCAATGATCGGCACTGCGCCGAAGCTATAGGGCTGACTTCGGTAAAATGATGTGACGTGAGGTGCCAAACTGCGGAAAATGGCGGAGTAAAAACACATTATTTATCATGAATAATATTAACTACTTATTTACCTCTCAGTGTTTTGAGGCAACTTAAAAAAGTACATTCTGTGTTTTTACTATTATTTAGGCAGTTGAATACTGCACAGTATTTAGTACACCATTTTCTTTATTTTCTTCCATCATACACAAGAATACGCGTGCGTGAGTCAATGTTCGCTCGTATGTGAGGCCTTGTCGAATAGTATCCTGTAGGTGGGCCATCATGCGTGTTTTATTTTCGATGTAAACTCGCGCAGATGAACAGGCCTGGTTTGACCAACAGACGGAAAAAATGCCTTACGAAGAAAATAGTAGCAACTCTTGATCATCAGCAACTTTTTTTAATTGATTTTAGGATCGCGTTGACAAGTCAATAAATAAGTTTTTAAATAACGTAGCAAGTTGAATTTTCAAACTTATTGTCTTGTTTTAAGATCCAAAAGTGGCGAAAAATCCTTAAAGGTGCTTTTTTTCTTTTTGAGATATGGAACCCCAAATAAAACCCCTTCTTACGTTGCAAAAGAGGTTTACTTTAACGAGCTGTTACTAATATTGCATGTTAAAGTTTTATATCTTATTTATCCGGTCAGATGAAGATTAACGATCTTGTTAAATCTAAAGCATAGTCTTTAAATCACAGTAATTTTTATTTTTCTTGTGTTCTTAGAGGATACATCCGATAGTTAATGTATGATCTTTTTTAATTAAAATTTATAGATAGGTACAATTTTATTTAAACTACCAAGTTACTATTGACTATAACTGACTTGAGCACATGTCTACCTACATTATTTCAATTTAAAATGCACATTATATTTTTTACTACATGTCAATAAATCAATATTGATACAGTTACCAATTGATATGATTTTTGAGTTCCGGTATCACTAATTAAAAAATCTTTAGCTAGCTAGTGCCCGCGTCTTCAGTCTTTCTTGTAGATTTAAAATCTTTATTTTGAGTTATATTTCGTGTTTCAGACTTGAAAATAAATGTAATTATTTAAAAATAAAAAAAAAAGGACAACAGTGTTCGAGAATTATTTTTCCAAACACAAAAATGTGCAACCAACATATTTCCCAGTTTCAAAAATACCTATAAAAATAATTTCTAATTATATTTTACTTTTGTTACAGGTAAGCTCTACATGTACAAATTCAAGCAGAAAGATGCCAAGTAAGTCTTTTATTGTTACATAAAAATATGCTTAAATCAATTGATAATTATTTTATGTCCATTCATACAGGAAAAAATATTGGGAATTTTTTGGATTTCTTCTGTTTAAAAAAATACTAAACTTGCAAAATTATTTAAAAAATAAAATGATTAGTTGTCATCAGACATGCAAACAGTTTGTGAACTGTTCCGGAAAAGATGGGCCAAATGGTTATACTTCTTTTTCATTCGTCTACCACAGACCATTAAGCGCTATAATGTATTCAAATGAGTTTATTACAAAACAGGAAACAAAAAAATGAATTAGTTACTTTAGTTACACAGGTTTCTACAGTTTTCAGTAATTTAACCTACCAATGTGACGAATTTACGCACTTTTAATTTTAAACCTCTTACTTTCTGTCAAGTTCAAAATGAATGTAATGTAATTTTTTGGTATGTTTACGATATTTTAGTGACTGTTACCCTACTGTTTGACACTATAATATTTGACAATAGCTGGCTCGGAGAACGTACTGCGGAAAATGGCGGGGAAAATACGTTCCGTTTTCATTCACAACATTTTTCAGATATGCTCTACTCCTACTAGCCGTAGTGTAATTGTCTTTATAGCCTCCTCGACAAATGAGCAAAACAAAATAAATTTATTTCAAATCCAGAGATCTTCCTGCAAAAACTCACAATCTTACAAAAGCTTCAAATAAACTCAAATATATTTTCACCGCATTTGTAGAGTCACATAAATACGGAAAACTTAATACAAACATGAATTTCCATAAATTGACACTTTTCTCCACAATAACGCGTGGAGAATCTGATTTATTTATCATCTATGATTGATTGATTGCCGTTAATATATTATGAAAAGAATTAACACATTGCACGTGAAAGTTTGCATTTGTAATTTAGACACGTAACAATTGTGCATTCAAATGACATTTGACACAGATGACAGCACATCGGACTATTTTGTTGCATAAACACCCCTATTCCATAAGATAATACGGTGTTTAGGATGAAGTACCGTCGATGTGTAGGAACCAACGAAGGCACATAGCGCTTATCACTTGCATGCCATGTAGCTTTAATAGTTCCTATTGTATGGCACCACATCCGTGCCCAGTGGGCTGAGTGTGAGTTTAGATCAAACGCGCTCACTAGGGGCGTATTTGAAGATGAAAATTTTAGTTTTTGAACGTTTCCCGCTAGGGGCGCTCACTAGCTAGGCCCTCAGGACGTGAACTAACTCCTTAGTGACCGTAGAGTCTATTTTCCTTAAGACAGGAGTTTCTAAAGTCCCTAGAGACCTAGTCCTACAATAAATAGGTACATCGATATAAAACTAAAGGGATAGGAAGGAGTGCTGCGCGATCGTACTCGTACAACAACTGTTGCGATAGACAGTTTAATCCAAATGTATGAACTTACACAAATTGAGATCTTAATAGGTGATAACATTTTGTTCTCGGCTAAATGATCATTTATCAGATATACACTTTAGTGCTTTAATGTCATTATAAAATTAAAACTTTATTAATTTAACGTATTGTATGAAAATGCATCGTCACGCTAAATCGACAATTTCTAATACTCGCAGAATTTTAAGCCTTTTTTCACTTTTGCTTAAAAGGAACAAAAAATTCCTTGAGAACTTCAACATTGCTTTTTATTAAATGTTCATTTTGTATATTTTCATATGTCCCAACTGAAAATCGAACTATCGTACCCTAAACCTGGTCTCTCTCTGACTCCAGCGAGGTTTACATACTATTTTTATTAGGTGCCACTGTACCACGAAGACGTTGTATAAACAGAGTATGCGAGTACAAAAGTAGTTATAATACAAAAACACAATTTCGTCTCCATATACCTAGTTTGTAGTTAAGTACTTGACTAACAGTAACCGTGCCAAAAATACTCATGGTCTCCAAAGCCTTCCGATCCCGCCGCCCGTGAAAATCCAGTACCGCAGCTGCGTAGGTCACTCGCAAACCTTGTACCGAAACGCTCCCGATCCGAGGTCACTGATAACTCCGATTACGTGAACGAAAGGCGCCGAATTGAGTTACGCGGCTCTACGCTGCGCAGGCGCACAGTCTCAAACCACAACGCGCTCTGCTCGCGCGCACTTTCGCTCTCGACGCGAACACTTCCTGGATCCGCTGTTGACGAATGCGCGCATCTGACAGCTTCCTATATGCATTAGACAAAACACAATCGTGAAAAATCTGACTGGTGATTTTCGTGAATTTTGACAGATTTGTAGTTGCTGTTTTTGAAGTTGTAAACTTGAATTTTCCCGCGCATTTCCCTGGATTTTCAGTTTTGGTATCCACATTTTGTGAAGGTGGATCCGTACTTGAGTGAGATCCTGACAGTGATTGGTGAACTGTACCGTGAAGTGACTATGTTGGTGATCCTGGCCTTTATTGGGGTGCGATTCGCCCTCCATGTGTCGAGGCAGAGCGGACGAGCGTTGGCCGATGAGTGCTATACTAGAAAGTAAATATGATTTTTCATTTGTTTTTCGCGCTATATGTGGTAGTGACGTCAGAGAGACAAACGCTGTGTTTTTCGTACAATTTTTTACGCATTTTTACGGTTTAGGTATTTAGTTTATGCAAGGCTAAATGATTGTAACTTGGAGTGTTCAGGTGTAAAACTGAAAAATTCCAAATACTCATTTAATTTTAAAACATCTAAATAAATGGCATATTTTAGTCCAAAATATGTAAAGACTGGAAAAATATTTTAACATCAAAGAATGCAAATTTTGATGTATTTATATTTACCATTTAAAAGTGATGAAACACTTATCTAGCAATCAATGGTAGGCATTAGCTTTATAATTAGTGGAATATGCCAATCTGCACTATTTAGAGTAAATTCATATTATTAAGCAACCAAAATAGATGAAGCTTTGATAAAAACATGTTTATGTTTTGTCGTTCTTCCTCTAACAGTAATTTCCTAAACCACATTTCTATTTCCAACAACCAAATGGGCATGTTAAAATATACCATTTCTTCCAAAATTTCCGTTTTTAGTGTTACAGTCTATCGAAGCATAAAATAAGGTAAATAACCAGGGCTTGTCCATTTCTTGCTTGGTAGAGCATAATGATTCAACGTGGCGACTTCCTATAAAGTTAACTACCTACTTAATCGTGGTGTAAATCTTTTCATAAAGGTTACCTAAACCTTTGTTTGTCACCTGTCATCCGCTTTGCACGGGAGAGAAGTCGACCCTTAATTTCGAACTCCTCCTGTGTTCTTCTGATTAATTTCGTCGCGGATCCAATGACAGTTTAACTTACCCCCGGGATAAACTTGAACTTCATTGGTTGGGTTTTTATCGGCGAATCAAGCTGTAGATCTTGACTACACAGGATTTGCAGCGGCGGGAACGGAAGTTGGGAACAGTCCTATTCCTATAAAATCGCCTATACTTTCGGATCTATCCATCCTTCTCGCTCCATTTGAGATGGTGGCATGAGTAACAGCGATAGACACACGCGGTAATACGGAAGCAGCGTACGGAAGTTACCCAGTTACAACTGTTCTGAGCTATTTCCTGAGTTCAACATGAAACTGAAATAAACATGCGTTTTTCCTTAAAAAGGTAGACAATGTTTTAGCAACTCTTCTATAGATCTGGCGCTTACTGTGTCAGTAACTGGGGGAGCGGCACGGGATGCTGTTTTTTGTGATGGTCAAACTTTAGATCTCCTTCAGATTTGTATGCCCTGTCAATGTCACCCCTAGAGACCACCAAAAGCGTTCAAAAATTCATCACCTATAGAATAAAAAAGAATTCAACAAATAGAATGTAATCCAACTCATCCCCAAAAAATAGCACACCGTCTTGCAACTGGAATAATCCAATAGCACCTTTTGCAAGGCATAACAAAAGAACATATTAAAAAAATGTCTCCCCTCCCGTGCTGCTCCCTTACCTCAGGTACTGACTTAGTTAAGCACTATATCTGTAGTGTTGCGTATATCAATGGGGGTGGTAGTCGCTTAATAAAATATCAGGTGACCCATAATTTATATTATCTACTAGCTTTCCGCCCGCGGCTTCGCCCGCGTGGAATTTTGTCTGTCACAGAAAAACTTTATCGCGCGCGTCCCTGTTTCAAAAACCGGGACTCAAACTATCTCTATGCCAAATTTCATCAAAATCGGTTCAGTGGTTTAGGCGTGAAAGAGAGACAGACAGACAGAGTTACTTTCGCATTTATAATATTAGTATAGATTACAAAAGCTCTACTGACAAACTGACACGGTAGACCCCATGGAATTTAGGCGTGATTTACGTAGTTTGGTCAGGAGGGTAATCACCCTCCTGACCAAACTTACAAATCCGCTATTCCGCCCAACACCGTGACATTGAAATGAAAATGACAATTTACGATCATTGTAGTAGGTAGACTTTTCGCAAAGTCATCCAACATCGTACTAAGATGACACTATAGGCGGAAAACTCGAAAGGCGTGCAGTGTCAGTCAATCGATTCGACTTAGAGTAGGCGCACACCGTTGATTTTTCGTCGGCCGATAGTTTAGTCGGGCAGTTGATCAGTATGGGATGTATAGGAGTGCGCACACTACGCCGATTCGATTTGGCCGATTCTTCATACAAAATAAAATCGGGCCCAACTATCGGCCAACTAAAAATCAGCGGTGTGCGCCTACTCTTACTGTGATCATATAGATCATAGGTACAGTCCGCGTCAAATAGTTCATGACACCCTAGGGATGTTCCGATACCACCTAAGTATCGATACCTACTCATTTCGATAATACTCAAATCTTTTTTCGATACTACTTAAATAAGTACTCCTAAAGTATCGATACTTACTGATATCGATACTTTTTGGAACTTTTATTTTGTTTTATTATTTTGAGGGTGCAATCAATGAACGTTGAAGGACAATAATTTAAACAAAATTGAGAANCGCCGTTGTTCAGACATTTCGTTCGCGAATAAAAACAAATATCTCGACAACACAACCCCGAACACAACACTTCGCCGTTAAAGCGCCGCGCGAGCTGCCCGCTGGTTTCGAGAACGGGTCTGCGTTGCCCGCCCTGCCCCCGCGCCGCCGCCGCCGCCGCCCCGCTGCCCGCTAAGTTCGAGGCTGAGGCCTAAGCGGCCGGAAAGTTGATAACACAACTTTATTCCAATAGGGATGATGACTGGGTAATTAAATGAAAATTCTATTTAGTCCGTCAGAAAGATAATAAAAAAAATTTGGACACATAGTTTTGAATTTTTTTTATAATCGAATAATTACAGTATTATATTGAGTTGAAATGTCACGTGACGTCACTTTTGAGTAAAAATTCTACTCAAGCGTGACGTAACGCGCCATTTAAACTCGATGTAGCACTGGTTATTATTTAATTATGAAAGAAAATAAAAAATATGAGTCTGATATTTTCTAATTATCTGTTTGACGGACAAATAATTGAAATTCTGTCATCTAGCCTATTGTATTAATGACGTGTTGCGAACTTTTAGGCTACTTTCGGTGTCACGGACTATTTGAATTTGACGCTGAGTGTACAATATAAGGTATTATAAAAGATATTGTCATTCGCCATGGCCCTCAAGAATTTCACTTCTATTCCAATTGGGTGGTCATTCATAGCCAATTAGGTTCTGTCAATCTACGAAGGTACTGTTAGTGTCATTTTTTTTGAGTTTACTAAATCTATGGCAAGAAATGACAATGTAAAGAGAGAGGTATATTTTATCATCATACATGGCTATCAGATTGCAAACAAACAACATAATAAAAACAAGAGGCTGTAATGTAAATTACTTTCTTTCATGAGCTTATATAGTTTTTATTTATGGTAGTACTCGTATGGTAATACCCTACAAACTGTGTTTTGAACAAAGGTAGACTAAAATAAATAATTTTTGATTTTAATTTATGTTGAGTATACTTAGGCTGAGTTGCACCATCTTATTTGAAAAATCTGTCAAACTCCATACAAAAACACCGGTCATTGTCATAGTTACGGTTAAAATAAGTTGGTGCAACTCAGCCTTAGTTGGTATTTGGCCAGATTTTAAAGTGGGTAATCTGTTTGTTACTATTTCCAAATAAAACAACTGAAGCGATGTTGAAGATTTCAGTACATGTAGAGAATAGCAGAGCTAGATGAGAACATCTTGTATTTTAGACAAATTAAGCTATGAACACTGAATTACACTGAAATATCTCGTTTCCACCTCTAAAAAAAGGTTTTGTATGCAAAATTTTTAACCATGTTTTTTTTTCTTATACGGCATCGACAACTTGTAGAGACTTCCGGTGCAAAATTGATTTTGTGTACATTAAAATTCTTTTTATAAAGGTTATATTATTATGCCATTCGGGTGTTTGAAGGATACTTAACGTACGAATGTGTTCCGCATAGCAAAATTTATTAATCAGCCTTATTTCAAGGTTAATAGTTTAAAATAAGTATTGTGAAAATTCGTCATTTCATAAGTGATCTCTTGGTCAGTGTACTGTACATTTTAATTTAAACAGATGAAATAAGATTTTATGAATGCCATTATGCCCGTTTTCACCATTAATCCCTCATTTTTAAGTTACCATAAGGATCACTAAAAAATTAGGGATTGATAGTGAAAACGGGCATAAAACTAGCTTTATAGCCTCTTTGCATCTTAATATTGCATTTTCATCCAAATAAGATGTAAATATTTTTATTTTGGTCCGATTAGGAAAATAGGTCAGACATAACTTACGATTTAATAACCAATAACATCGAGACCAATTAATGTAAAAAAACGTTTAAAAAACAAATTTTCATACAACCCAAATTTTAGAATCTACATTTTCTATAATACCAATATAAATTTTTGAAGCTTTATAAACTTATTTACGCATACTCATTTATTTAATCTGTCTGTAAAACAAAATAAAGCTGCATTTAAAACAACTCCAAAATAAAATAAAAATAATTGACTACCCATTCCCATTATTTCATCTGATTTAGAGGTCAAACGCAAGCCTGTTGAGGTACCTAAGCGTTAAAAAGATTCTTTTGAGCCATGAAGGTCACGCGCGAAAATTACAATTATTTAGCTTGTAAAGGTCGATTTTAAAAGTTTAATCTACAAGTACGAATCTCTACTAATATTATAAAGTTGAATAATTGGTTTGTTTGAGTGAACGCGCAAATCTCAACTGGTCCGATTTGACGAAATATTTTTTTGTTCGATAGCCTACTTATCAAGGAAGGCTAGGGTATCCATCAGGCTATCATCAATAGGAGCAGATCGTCAATGAAAAATGTTGCGAAAAGGGGAAAAAAAATCAAAACCGATTTTCACGCGTACGAAATCGCGAGCACAGCTGTATCTTATAATCGATATTAATGATTCATTTAAGAATTTTAGCATGAACTGGATGTGTGACCCACATTACAACGTAACTTTTACGTAATCCTCGATATCGATATAAAGTGGATACTTGGGCAGCTTTACTTTCTGAATAGTGATGTCATGTCCCAATAAGACTCGACTCGACTACAAACGGTCACATTACTGGTACCGACTGGTTTCTAACGTGTTTACTTGGAGTCATAGCTTTCAGACTTGTTTTAAATAGCAAAGGTTTCATCGTATTTCTACTTGTGAAAGCACAAGATATGAATAAGGTAAATGCAATTATCATAATTGTCTACGAGATTTTATAGCTAACTACTTATAATGACTTAAAATACGAGTTTAATTGAAAGGACAAAACTACTCGATATTAATGATATTCTTAGTGCATTTAAGTGTATATTTACTGTCCATAATTGTCTAATAGAAGTATTAATCAAAAGACACTTAAAAGAACTACAGCTTTAGATCCGATATATCTAAATCCTTAATCATTTGGACGCAACGTGACCAAATGGGAAGTTCCTAGTTTTCAGTCTGTCAAAAGCTTGAGAAGTAAAACCGGTTCGTAAAAAATTCCGCGTATAAACAGAGCTATTTTTGGTATCAAATTTTTCGGCGATTATCGCGTTAAATCAACCTGTTCGATACCAAAACCGGACACATCACTATTATTAGTTATTAAGTCGCACGGACTCAATAACAATACGATGATTGCCGTTATGTCATACACTCACGGATGGCTGTTCCTAATGTCTGTTACGAGTTACGACATGTCTTTCGCTCGACCTACTTGGATACAGACTTGTTATTAATATAATATAGTGAAGGAAGCCGCGTGTTGCTAGTAGCATGACTGTCATTAAGCTTTTGTATCTTTGTCAGTGGTTTCTCTGTGCTGTGAGGCGAGTCACACCAAGCTCAAGTCAATCATATGCAGTCAATTAAAATGATTATTCCCATCTGCCCCCTGAGCCATCTTTCGAGGTGGTAGATGGAAGTAACTAGTGGGCTTTGCAACTCAGTAATGTCGTAATACATCTTTAAAGCAATGTCAATATATTCAAGTTGACCTTTTGGTTGCGATATTCTTTGAATTCACCTCATCTTCAGTTAGTCACGGTAAGAATACAAATGAAACAACGTAATGTTGAGAAACTAACAGATTGCACGTGGATGGATGTTCTAAAGCCTGGATATAACACTGGATTGTAATACGTATTTTTTTAAAGTGAGATGAGCATTTTTTAGAATCTAGCAACGATTTAAGTATTTAAAAATTGGTATTTAGATCACCACAACTACACACATGCATAGTCGATTGCGGCACTTGGTGTTCTGTAGTGAATTTTCCCACTACAATATTACGTATATCTTTAGGTAGGGCATTGGTGGTGGTATATTATGTAATACTAACTCGATTGAATCTGTACAGTCCATAGTTTCAGGCATTTTACACCCTGTACAATAACCTTAATTTTGAAAGACGTGCATGAGAGGAAAATAAATCTCTACCCTAAAACGTGACTTGCAAAACCGACTAATCGATGTAATCTTTTTTCGAAATTTAAAAATTGCACATCACTTGATTGATATTTTTGAGAGCATCCTAAATTTTGAAATGGCCAACTTGGATTGCCAATGGTTCTCAACTTTAGATTCTTTGTAGTTTTCTTAATTTTATTGCTCCAGATTGGACAAAAAATAGCTTGAAAAAACGATCGGTGCTAATTGGAGATCTCAAATTCAAATTCTTTATTTGCTATCTCTTTCTGATTTTCAATTTGAGCTCAACCACTGTACTCATTCTCTGCAATAATTATTTTGTTGCCTGCTCTTTTCAATTAGGATCCATTTAAAGAAATATCGCTTGGAAACTTCTAGAGCTTTCGGTACTCTTTTTACTTGCAAGATTTTGATTGCATTCTAAATGTTGTCTTTTCAGAGCAATTATTTATTCGTGACGGTAAATATATTCAAACATCAATATTTTACTGTTTTGTAACGTTTATTGCTTGCTCTAAGTATTTGTAATCTTCGAGATCCAATTTTTTGCTCGACTTCTTTAAAACCTCTCAGTTTTAATTGGTTTTGTACGATTTCTTTTTATCGCAATTGTAAACTAATGCTTGTTTTAAAGCAAATTTAATTAACACAATTATCCGATTTATATTGACGAGCTTAAATTTACGATATCCATTTAGCCTCGATGAGTTGTTAAAAAGGATATTATTAATTTAAGTAACCAAATAAATTACCTAACTTCTGATTTCGCAATAGTATTTTATTATAAAAATAGGTATTAGAATAAAAAATAAAAGAATATAGCTCGGATGATAAGGCTTCAAATTCAATGAGTCATTGACTTTTAAATTACTAAGTTTAATTACAATCTAATTTGATTACAATCTAACGTGCTATTTTTTTTTAGTTTGTTCCTATTATAAAATACATACCTTAATTTAACATTATTCTCTTTCTAAATAAAAAGGCTTTGGTTTTATTCAAAACTATTTTTGAAAAGCATAAAATATGTCAGAGTTACGTTTGTCACAAAAATACTTTTTCCGGTGGGCTATTTTAAATTTTGTAATTTGCATACTACTGACTATACCAAAATGTAGGTAAGTAGGTACTTACCTCGCAAAAAATATCCTTGTTCAAAGTTCAAAATTGTTTGAACAAGGCAAGTGCCTACAATAGGACTGGCTCGAAACGAAAGATATTTATGCCGGCTTATGTAGTATTCATAGTGCTAATTTAGAAACCATTCCTCGAGAACTGATCTGAAAGAAACAATGGGTGTATCGAGAATGCGTTAACGAAGAAAGAGACTTAACAAAGTAGTATTGTTTACTAGTAATGAACACCTTCTATTAGGCTTATTTTTTAAACCAATAGTTTCTTGCTTATCATTTAGAAGTTTTAGAAGTATGAGTAATTACCTACGTTCTACTAACCTACGACACATTATAATTCCTTCTCCAATGATTTGTCTGCCTCCAATGTTGTCTGTCTATCTTGTGGGTGGACGTCTCATGCTTAATAATATTCAGTTTTCTTTCACGGTGATAATTAACGAGTCAAAAGATACACGTATGTGAATCAAATTAATGTTTTCCAGTTTCCCTCTATCTGTTCCTTCAATGCACGTGCCATATAATGATACAATATCACTGGTCGTAAAATTAAGAAGCTATAAATTATATAAAAGTTGTTATATGGTGGCTTAGGGTAAGTACACACTATGTATACAAACGCCGACTGAGCTTGCAAAATTTTTGAACGCGTGTAAAAAATACTTCACTTCAAAAAACCCCAAAGATACACTCGTAGACTAGTAAAATTGAAGCCCCTTTGACTGGATCTCTCTGAAGGGAAACTTACTGAGTCGTAGATAGGTCATGAGTAGAGCCCATTTACCAATATTAAAGGTTACCGCGACACAAGCTTTGCTTAGTGCGGTATCCGCTAGATATAAGGACTTTATGTATTTGGTTTTACTGGCAATAAACGTTTTATTTATTTATTTAGACTCTTTCCAACTGACAGCAATTTTTTTCGTGCTTTCCGCCGCTTAACTTCGAGCGTGTGCTTTTCATTTAATTTTTATTTGGAGTCCCGCAGTGTTGTGTTGGCCTTAAAGTTATTGTGTTTCCCATTGAAGTTTTTGTTTTGATCGAACCATTCACAGCTTTTATTGGGCTATAAAATCATTATGAGTTAACTTATTGAACTCTACGATGTACAAATGGCGGCACTCAAATAACACATTATTGTTGCATCGAAAATGTCCATATTGTATTCTTGTCTATACAAATCTTAAACATAGTATTGCAAAGTAATGTTAATCAGATTAAAGATACATTATCATATTTATAATGCGTTCGTGTCAAATCATTAAATGGCGGATTCATAGAAATGTTTATAATATGCTCATAATAAGTAAGATATCTTGCGTAAGCTCTGATTTTTTAAACATTATTGTCAAAAGATTTATACTTGGAAAAAAATATGATATTTTCAGATTCAGGACATTAAAACTCTTTCTGTATTAGTAATCTTAAAATAAATAAAGTATTTGCCTACGTTACAAACGCTACAATGAATTATGTAATTGTATTGCTCGTCACGAACGCCACAATTTACGGGCACCTTTATGATTTGAGAGATGAAAATCACGCTAATTAGTTGGCATGGGAATCGAATGCCAATGATTGGCACGGTACAAGATAACGTAATTGCCAATGATATCTGATAACATAATTGCCAATGATACTCTGAAAGTAATTAAGTACCCGATATTATAATTATGTACTTGTAGGTGTACAATGGCAAGTCTATAAGGGCGACTTTTGTGTGGTTCTTCATAGGGTCATCATCACCCGTCCTCTTTCGAACAGTTTTTGATTGATAGTATCTCAACTTAATTTAAAATGGTCATTTAATCATCGATGATTATTAGATAGTTTATAACATATAATACAGCAACAGATGATCCGCGGAGGTTTTGTCGGAGGTTTTGACAAACNAATCGAATGCCAATGATTGGCACCGTACAAGATAACGTAATAGCCAATTATACCTGATAACATAATTTCCAATGATACTCTGAAAGTAATTAGTACGCGATATTATAATTATTACTTGTAGGTGTTACAATGGCAAGTCTATAAGGGCGATTTTTGTGTGGTTCTTCATAGTGTCATCATCACCCGTCCTTTTTCAGTTTGTGATTATATGTATCACAATTTCTTTTAATGGGCATTTAATAGTCGATGATAATTATTAGATAGTTTAATAAAGCAACGGATGATCCGCGGAGGTTTTGTCGACAAACTAACACACTGTTAAAACTGACCGATAAAACGATGTCACTATTTATTCAACTTACTCGTAGCTTAGGTAATTGGTGCTCGCCCGCTCTATATCACAATTTTTATTTTGAACTAAGTACTTTTCTAAGAATACATTCCATCTAATCCATTCATCATTAAATCTTACTGCTTACAAGCAGTTCCGTTGTTTAATTTAAAATTATTAATTAAATTTCGTACTCGTCATGTCTTATGAAAAAAAATACAAAAGTGAAACACGAACAAATAAAAACCATAATCATTTTGCTCCTGCGCCGTCATACTCGTACAATCATTAATTTAAGAGCTATCGGTGTCGGACAAAAACAAATCGATGTTTATCGACTGGACATAATTATGTCGATACTCGTTGGTAGTTTATTCGATTGATTGATTAATAGGTTGACTGATCAATCGATTATGAATGCAGTCCTATTATTGGAATTGTTTATTTTTATCCACAACGAGAAAGCTCTTATTTGATTTGAATTCTGATATTTCATTACGGACTTTTTTGACACCCACTCGGCTTGGTGGATCGCTAAAGATGTCCAACACTGAACCGTCCCAGGTATGATATTGTCAGGAGGGTGCTAGAAATACTAGATTATTAGTTCCGATTATTGCCACCTTGGTCAACCATATACTTATGACATTACAGGAGGGCGCTACTATCAATACTTACTGGGTTGTTAGTTTTTGATTTTTGCCACTTGGACGTTGCAAAATCGTTGGACTATACCGAACTACAATGCCAACTACGATTGTAGGTTCTATTCACAAACTCTGGCCTAATTATTGCTGATTTCTAATTAGATAAGTAGTAGGTAAATGATTACTGTTTATTACTACAACAAATACAAAGTAACGCGAAACTAATATAATGACTGCATATCCATCTTGATCATTCGTCTGCCCTTTCCTAAGGTTATCTGGGGTCGGCACAGCATGAATATCTTCTTACTACGTTTATGAGTATGAATTTATAAGAATGCTTAGTGGTACACTCCAGGTTTCTTGGATTCAATTACCAAGAGGG
Source organism: Ostrinia furnacalis (assembly GCF_004193835.3). Classification (NCBI taxonomy): domain Eukaryota; kingdom Metazoa; phylum Arthropoda; class Insecta; order Lepidoptera; family Crambidae; genus Ostrinia; species Ostrinia furnacalis. The sequence continues at coordinate 116,193 of NW_021136898.1, read as the reverse complement.
ACACAGAAAAATAAAAAGTTGGCGTTTCGCTACATAGTTTATTCAAGAGTTTCCGTGCTTTTCAAAATTATAATAATTCTCTCTAAAACTATCTATAATTCGTGTAATTATTATTGCTTTAAACTTTTTCTCTGCGTGATAATGCCGTGAGAAAAACTTGTGTAGGTAAAAACTAACGTCGATTATTTAATCATCCCATTTGTTTATAAATAAATATGTAAATATCCCATGCCGAAATAAATGTAGAGTGACATGTTCAACTGTTACGCCCGTATTCACAAACGATGCTTGCTTTTAAGTGTAGCAGCAAATCGAACGCACAGCGTTGAATACTTAGAGCTCTGCGATTGGTTCGTGTGTCACCCTGTGCGTCTACGCGCACTGTGTTTACCTCATGTAGTGTTTGTGAATACGGGCGTGAATCATTCAAACCAACGCACCACATAAATCGTAATTTATAATATTTTTTCTGCTACTGAGCTGTACTTACAAGCATACTGGATTACATGGGCCGGTTTAACTAGACAGGGATCTAATTACCAAGGTGTGTACGGTAATTAGAAGCCCTCAAAACATTTAAAAATACAGTTACACTAATTCTCACCTCGCACGACCTTTGACGCCGTTCTATTTTTACCTCTATTAAAGTTTAATGATTTACCGAACAAAAAATCATCTAACAAATGACTTATTAATTACAGCTTAAAAACAATTATACGTTAAACGCTGTTATGGTGTCAGCTGCGTCTGTAAATCGGAATTTGATTGGCAGCGAACTCTCTCTAACCCCATAAGTTTATGGTAAACCAAAAAGGATCACACATGAATTTGACTTGAGTGTAGATTTTGGGCAAACTATTCTCCATCATTATAAATCTTTGATCTAGTAGAAACTACTCTAGGATAAATAGACTTATTACGTGTCATGTAAGTAATAAATTACTGTATTTGAATGAAAAAAAAAACGCTGAAAAAGGTAACTGAGTTTCTTCCGCCACTTCTTCTCAGCACAAGCCCATATGTTGTCCCGATGTGGTGGTAGGGCAAGCTATATTTGGGACGTGTTGGCCCTGGAAAGGACCTATGTACTGAATAAACTATTACATTTTATTTCACAACGCCTTTGTTCGTAATAAGACGGACAAATCTTGTTGTAACCCATTTTCTGGTGGTCATAGTCATCATTTCAACCCTCTGGATTCATAGAGAACTTATAGAGTATTATTTATTATTAATGTTTCTCGTAAGTTACAAAGCTGGTTGTAGTACTTAACCTTATACATATTTTTCTATTAGAATACACTTGAATCTCCCAGAATCAGAGCTCAAGTTTCCGATATCTTCAAACGTATCATTATAAAATTGTCTATTCAATTGCATGCCTATAGATGTTTATCTGGTTCTATTATTTATCGTATCAATAATTATACATATTTTTAAATACTGTGGTTAACACTACGCCTACGCGCTCTGGGAGGCATTTTATCCAGCAGCGTTTCCAGTGTGTAGCGAAGGATGTCTTTGTAAAGCTAATCGTTCACTTGGACGCATCGTACAAAACACATCGTATCGGATGTGCGATGCGTACGATGCGGACAGGTGGACGCACTTTTATGAGTTTTTATATAAATAATACTACGATCCGTTGCGTGGGATACGTCCGATGCGTACGATACCGACATGTGGACGCTAGCCTTAAATAATTAATTTGATCGCTTCATTTACGTCCCCTCGCGCCTCGGTCAGAAAGTCTCGGAAACGCCTTAGCAGAGCCAGGATTTTGTACCTACAAAACAAAACAGAGATAAGGGTTCAACAAGGGATGTGTGCTATGAAGGAAGCGAGCTCACCTTACTCCGCGCTCGGTCGAATCTGAAAAGAGCCCCCTACACAGTAATTGCTGTATATCTGGTAGAAACACCCACACCGCTTCATTGCTGCGCTGGAAATGAAGCATTACTTATACGGTCGCTCAAATGCGTACTGCACTACCAGGTGTATCGTTCGTTCGTTTCAGCCAAATGACTTGGTGTATACTTACATAAATTCGCTTCAAATATACAGATCAATAAGTCTTCCTTCTCAATGACAGATAGTAATTAAAAGGCAATTCGAATGGGATCGGTAGTCATTCATTATAAATTGATGTTTTTGAATCGAGATCGAGATTTTTAATTTAGCTTGCTCAAAATTTTTATCTGATGGATAGCTGTAGGCTTTTAAGTTGATATGTTGACGTCTAGAAAAGATGGAACGTTTGTCTTTGACACATTTAATAAAGGAATATGTCAAATTGACAATCGATCAGTGGATCGATGAATTTTAAAGCCAACTTGAAAGGTAACAGAAATTGAAGGCCAAGTTTAGAAATAAGTGGCTGAAAGAAGATAAAAAAGAAAAGGGCCTTAGATTAACAACTTTATGTTGTTAACTGTATCAATGTCTTATAAAACTAGCAGTTGTCATTTACGAAGCGCAAAAACTTCCAAACTTTCAATTACAACTCTCTAACACTTTATACAGAAACGCAATCAAAACAGATGCTACAATAATTTCTCGAAACTACCACGATTAAAACATCGGACGTGCGAAATTTTACTCTAAATTGTAAGCGAAACACAAGTTTATGTCCCGGAACTGATCTTCGAGTCCAAAGTACAAGCCAAAGCCTAATATTATCAAATTGCGGTGGTCAGTTACCATCGCGAATTTGAATTTAATAGTGCCAAAAATTAAAAACTGGTGTCATTAAAATCTTTCTAACTACAGGCTACACCCACATTTCTGTCGGCCAATCTCAGAGTATCACGCCTTTCTATCAGCCAATCATAGAAGCATTCTTTAACCCATTTTAACCAGGTTATCTTTTCTGAACTGACTAACGCCCGTATTCACAAACATTACTATGAGGTCTCACAGTGCGCGTGAGCGCACAGGGTAACACACGAACCAATCACAGAGCAGCAGCTCTAATCAACGCTGTGCGTTCGATTTGCTGTTTCACTTCAGCAACCATCGATTGTGGATACGGGCGTAAAAGCTTATTTTGAAAACGATTTTTGGCTATTTGTTTTTATCGCTGTACGTACAGTTAGCATCAAATTGTTCGTGACAATCAAAGTAGCCAATAAGTTCGCATCACGTCTTTGTGTTGTCAACTTTTTTGCTACTTTGAGTGTGACGCCGACTGTACCCATAAAACTGTCTAGAATTTTATATAGAGCGACTTACGAATGAGTTTGTCATTGAATAATTACATACTTGACTTCACTTAAATGTGAAAATACCCTTAAAAGTCGCGTTAGTTCGCCATTATTCTTGTAATTATATCCATTACCTCTGTTTTTTACCAAAGCACAGTTACAAAAGTAATAATCGTAGCCATCTTAATATGTCATGTGGAATAGTTAGTTTTATTTTAAGGCCTATCTAAGAAAGTATCTAGCCCAGTTTTTTATCTGTTTTATTAGGTACGCGAAAAACGTGTTTTAGAAAACATCCTTGTTGAACCCTGATTATCAGATTTGTGAAGACTTCATACCGTTATGTAGTATGTACGAGTACATATTGTTTGTCAGTGGTTTCATTTATTCTTAGGCTGGGTTGCACCATCTTACTTTGACTTTTACAAACGTCAAAAATCTGTTAAACTCCATACAAAAAACATCGGTTATCGTTATAGTTACCGTTAAAGTTAGGTGGTGCAACTCAGCCTTAACAATAATTTACCTGCGTAAACGAGTAGTTTTGAATACATAGGAGAGACTTGTAATAAATAATAAATAAATAAATAAATCTTTGGACAATTTCACACAGCGCCAGCTAGCCCCAAAGTAAGCAACTTAATGCTTGTGTTATGGGTGCTAGCTTAACGGATATTATTACTTATATACTTTTTTTTTTTAAATACATACATATTATACATAGTAACACCCAGACCCGTCACAGAAATTAAAATTCATCATTTCAATTTCTGCCCGGCCGGGAATCGAACCCGGGACCTTTCGGCATAGTAGTCCGTTCTGAACCACTACACCAAACGGCCGACAAACTGACAAAAACTTGTATCTAACATTTTTGGAAAAATGAGAACTTGAGCTTCTAAAACACGTAGTTTTGGTGTTAATCTTACTAATATTATAAATGCGAAAGTTTGCATGGATGTCTGGATGTTAACATGTTTGTTACTCTTTCATGCAAAAACTACTGAACGGATTTTGATGCAGTATTATTGTTTATGACCCAGAATAAAATATAGGCTATAATTTATGGCGATCTGTGACATACTAAATTTCACGCAGGTGAAGCCGCGGGCAAAAGCTAGTTCGTAAATAAATATGTCGCATTACAATACATTGTCACTGAAAACAATGTAAGAATGAATAAAAGTTATGAATATGTTACATAAACAATTTAGTTTTACGCATAAAATTAAACATAAGCAGCGAGTTTTTACCAACCTCGTAATAGATTTAAATTACTTAACACAGATGTAAATATTTACTATTCAAAGTGGACCTTGATGTTACCTGATAATTTATTTAACCAGCAAATAAGGAAACTAAAGGTTTTGTTCCATTATTAAACAAACCATCGAATTAAATATTGTTTTAGGGCTGGTACTAAAAATCAAATCATGGAATGCTTTGAAGGCTTTAGGTATCTATCTATCTATTATAACTACTATAAAGCTGAAGAGTTTGTTTGAACGTGCTAATCTCAGGAACTGTGGGTCCTAATTATTTTTGTGTTGGATAGCCTATTTATCGAGGAAGCCTTTAGGCTGTATAACATCACTATACAACCAGTAAGAGCGGAGCGGTAAAGGAAAATGTTGCAAAAACGGGAAATATTATTCAAACTATTTTCAAGCGTGCGAAGCCGCGGACACAGTTAGTTTTAAAATAACCCTCAAAGCCATTCACACTTGAGCATTTAGATTTTCAATAATTAGCATTTGTTATATTTTTGAGTGGGCATTCATATTTGAGTGTTTTCTTTACAGTCAACTATCATGTAGATACAAAACGATGATTGGTTAAGCTCCCATATTTAGTCAAGTTGGAATTGGTTTTTGAGTGTTCATTGACACTTAACTTTCGTTGGGCGTTAGTGTACAGACGACAGCATGTCAAGCTAAACACAATGGTATCTTATTCAGTTGGGATAGGGACGATTTTGCATCAAAAGCTTAATGTGCTGACTGTACTTAAGAGCAGTGATCACTGTTCATTGAGAGAAGTCTTAATCGTCGGTCATTGATCGGTGTGTGGCCTAAAACAATCGAAAGCACATAATTATACATTTTTGATGCATGATTGATAGCTTATTAAGGGGTCTTTAGGCGTTTTGTTCGTATGTACCAGAAGTTATTCGACACGTGGTTTGAGCAGACAATGGCCTATGGCCTTTCACATGTTGGATTGCCTGAACTGTTATTGATAGAGCTTGTAGCGGTGCGAGTGGGTCCATCTAGAAATATTGCACCGCGGTTCGAATCACTCATGGTGTGCAAAACCCTGTATAAGATGCCAGTGTGCTTACCATGAGTTTATATTAAACGTACCTACTCGCTAGCGACTGCTTAAAAATATATGATAGATTGTACAGCGCCCCATAGGTAGCAGTTAGTTTACCGAGCTAAAATTTGTCATAGATTTTTTACGCACTTTAATGTAAACTCATGGTAAAAATACAGTACCACCGTGTTTGATTAGCTATCGTTTGTACTATTTGCACTTCCACGCATTTAAACTCGTACCAGTACTTCATTACCATTTTTCTAACGGGCCGTATATCGCGTAAGTGCAAGTCACAATCTCGTATACTCGTATAATATTCAAAAGTGCAAACATTACACTCGTGTTTGTAGAGAGCTCACGTGGGATTCCAGTCGTACTACTTTTTTAAAGTTCTAAAGCACACATCTGCTCCTATTTATTGTAACATACAATAGGAATATACAGAAGTTCCACACCACATAAGTACGAAATTTTGAGGATTCCGTCAACTGGGACCGCAATTAACTGGGACCGCGGTCCCAGTCGCCGGATGCGTAAAAATTAAATAATTTTCTTCCGGCGACTGGGACCACTCATGGATTTTAGTACTGTACCAATTTTAGAAATTTCTTTTAAGTTATCTATGAGTGGTCCCAGTCGCCGGAAGAAAATTATTATTTTTTATGGATCCGGCGACTGGGACCGCGGTCCTAGTTAATTGCGGTCCCAGTCGCCGGAAGCCTCGAAATTTTATGAATTGCTCTACAAGTCAAACTTTTCCGAATTGTAATCAACATACATCATTACTGTAACACGAGTAGGACGTAAGTAAAAACAAAATCACGAGAAAACAGTATTCCCGTTTAGTTCATGTAAGAATTACAGGACAATTTACACCTCTCGTTCCCAGCGCTGCAACTCCTGTGTAGCCAAGATTACAGCTTGATCGCCAATAAACCCATCCAGTGAAGACCAGTTTGTACCGGGGGAAAGATGAAACTGTCATTGGACCCTAAATATGTTGCTGTACTGGGTCTGACACAGAATGTGTACTTTGCAAATGAAGAGTGAAAAGTTTGTTTAGTTGTTTGTTATTTTGCGAAGTGCACATTCTGCGTCAAACTGCGTCTATCTTAACATGAAAGGATCCCACTGATTCAAACTCACTTGTATTGTGGTAGTAAGTACACTAGACCGATCCACTGACCACTGTCATGCAAATGGAATGTACTGCACTTTCTTTGTAGTGGTACTTTAGTATGCAAGACCCGCATTGTTTACTGTACTTTTAGTGCCGACCAATTAGGTACTTCATAAACGCCGCAAGAACAAAACACTTTTCACTAATATTTTACTAGATGTATGAAGACAAAATTTTAGTAAAACTAAACTTGTTAGTATAGAGGAAAGTTAAAAGTTTTTGATAAAGATGTGATTTTGTTCTGAAATTTTACTATTCATACTTGATTTTATTTACAAATTTTAATATTGTACCTAAATAAATAAAGCTATCAAATCGTGGCAACTGTATTTTCGGACTCTGCATTTTCACCCAAAATGGTGACAAAAATCTGGATTATTTTTCAAAAGGACATAGTAAGCAATATAAAGCTAATATTATTGTATTTAAGGTTTAATACTATTGCAAAACGAACAACCTTCGTTAGAACAACTTTCCCTTTTAGTCCCTTCGTTGGGCCGCAATCCTATCATACTACCCATATAAGGCATTCAAATAACTTATAATAACCGAAACATCGAATGTACACTCGACCGCGAATAAAAAGAGTCGGTTAGAAAATCTTCTATAGGTACTTGTATCTTCTTATCTGAGCTGTTTTTAGGGTTTTTCCCGGAAATTATTCGAATTTTTCTCGCCGTAAAAACCACCCTTGGATTTCAACAAACATTTAAAAAAAATAATTAGTAAAATTGATCCAGGCGTTGTTGAGTATGCGCTTACCAACACATTTTGCGATTTGAACTCTTTGCTAGGTCCTTAACTTTTGAAGATATTGAAGATTTTCTAACCGACCCTTTTTCTTTGCGACTCAGTGTACTTTTGGTTCCTTGAGTTACATTGTTCACAACTCAAATTAGTTCTTACATTGTTCACAACTTTGTTTTGCTTCTATAATTTTATTACTCTGGTTGTACCAATCAAATTGATCAATCAATCAATATCTAAGTATCCAATAATATTTTAATGTCAGGATGTTTTATGCTAATCAAACAAAAGTATACAAAGAATCATGTCGTACAATACTTTCATAATAAATCATCTGAATAAGAAACTAAACAGTATTACACGCTAAATTATATGCTCATTCATATTTAATATGTTAATTTAACTTCTTCTTGCCATAGTACCTACTAGGTACTTAGTCACAGTCAAATAGTTCGTGACACCAAAAGTAGCCAAAAAGTTCGCAACACGTCTTAATGAGGGCTATCGTTTTTATATTTAACAGTTGGCACCCCTGGCGATTGACAGGACCTTACTCTACAGTGGCGCCATCTTGATGAGTGCAAATGCGATAGTCCTCCTACCACTCTAGCGCTCACCAGTTGGTGCCACTGTCTTCGCTACTAGCAAGTGACAGGACCTTACTCTACAGTGGCGCTAACTGATGAGCGCTAATACGATAGCCCTCATTGGAATAAGGTTGTGTTGTCAACTATCTGGCCACTTTGGGTGTCACAAACTATTTGACGCTGACTGTACCTTCATTGCCTAGCTCAAATAAAGATGTCAAAGCGCATTTCTCGTGTGTACTATGTTATGTATGAAACAACTGTACTTACCTATAATGTGCCATAAAGTAGGCATGTCTATAGAAACAATATTTCCAAAACAAACTAAAATTATGCCCACAATAAGTACGTACCTAACTGTAAAAAGGGTCGAGTTTTATTTTTAGCTGATTTAAAAAAAGGAGGCTCTATGTTCGTGTTATCTTTTTTACGCGCGTTCACGGACATCTTCGTCAATTGTGGGGCGATTTAAAAAGACTTACTCAGATAATAAGAGAACTGTAGTACCACTTTCTGCACGTAATAAATCTAACTTTCAGAAACGAAAGTTGGAAATTCGTCTTCCAAAAAGGTTGCCTACGGTATCTCTCCATCGGATGCAGTTTATTGCAACTGTCTTCTCGTAAACTATTGCTTTCGGCACTTTGAGCCTTTAACAGAGTGCAGGAACTTAACAATAAATCAGTTGGGAAAATGCGTTTTAAATTCAAACATAGAGTCAAGTCTGTGATTGGTTGAATTTCAGTATTCCGAGGTGTTTTTGAGCAAGAAAATGGACAATAATGTGACAAAAAATCGGTCTGTTTATATCCCGATATTATTTTAAAATGTTATAATAAATGTTCACCGGTGAGAATCGTGATAAAATACTTTACATACCACTTGCCTACATAATGTACTTACCTACAAAAAGACATTAAATATCCTCTTTATTTTCAATTGGAAAGGCAATTCAAAGTTTTTTTCAAATTTCATCACGCGTAAATAGTAAAAACCTAAGTAGAAAATTGGCTTCTAAGTGAGTTCAAAGTCATGATGATTTTTTGTATGAACTGACTTTTACTGTTGCTGTACCTATGTTTATTATCATGGTGTTGATTGAATTTGAAATCTATTTGAAGGCTATTGTGGTTCAATGGTAGATAATGGACTCTCAAATCCCTAGTAAATCGAACTTAGCGTAAAATTAATTGTATTTAGATCCCAGTTTATTTCAATCATTAAAAGCTTAAATGAAAAAAAAACCCGAATGTGATTCTCTACTTTATAGAGCACAATAAAACATCATTCTGATATCACAGTCATTTCATAAAATCACGATAAAATTGAAGTTACAATCAGTACAATATAAAATAACAAACATAAAATTATTTTTGATAGTTTCATCAACTGTTCGGTTAGCTTCATTTATTTTTATTGAAAGTTCATTCTTTTATTAATTGCTTGTCATTCAAATTCTCATATTCTCACACAAAAAAACTATACCTCTATACAACTGTATAGTATACTGTTTAATTTTCTTTTACAATGACATGGTTTATGATTAACATCACCGACATCTTATTTTAAATTGGTTATTTTATCTTTCGAATGGATTTTGTTTGACTGAATAGCTACAGTCAGATATTTCTAATAAAATATCTGGTTCCAAATCCTACTAAGGCGAACTGCATACAGACGTCATAACGCAATGCATTACGCTTCTGTAGTAAGTGCTTTTTTGCAAGAAAAATGTGTTCTGATTTGCAGTTAGTTGACTCTAAATAGGTACTCATCAAAATGAAATCCAAGTCAAAACTGTTGATACACCTCTTGACTGGCCGCGTGTCTGGCCACTAAGGAGATATTTTTTTTCATCCGACTAATAAGATTGTCGAGTGTTTGCACAATTATTTTGGAGACCATGCACATACGGCTGCATGGCAAAACTCCTTGGTCGCGCACCTGGCAAATAAAAGATGTTTTTCTTTTAAATCGACCAATAACATCGATTGTCAGTTGTCTTGTTCGCGATTTTCGCGCGCAATTCTCGTGTAGCTAATTACAAAAGTTACCTATGTTTACAATGTTCATAGAAATAACTATGTTCAACTTGTAGATGATGATGATTTTGCTTTTGTTCATAAAATTATACTACTATGCATGTCTAACCTGTTTAATTATGAATTCACGACTTCATGACCTGAAATTNTTGCTTTCAAAATGACATGATGATATTTGATGTTTTGGTGTCATTGCGCTTGAAAATGCAGGCAAATGAGAAAATATTTTTTTTAGACGCTAGGTTACGTTTGATATCTCTCTACTATTTTTAAAACTTTAAAGATTTTGTCATTTTTTATTGTGCAGGTATGTGCGGTATCTGTTCAAAAGTAGTTGGTTCTGATTCCCAAATAAAATAGCCGATGAAAGCCTAGCTCAGTGACCTCATTAATCGCGATAATATTGTATGTCAAATTGTCAAAAACGTCATCCGTAACTGTCATGAACAAAGATCGGACTATTTTCTTCTTCTTTTGTTTATTGGCAATAAGAGCTTTATTTGTGCGGCTGAAGTCTATAACAGTGATCTCAATACTCGCGACAGTATGTATGTCAAAAGCGTCATTCGTAGCTGTCATTAACAATGCCGTTGACTCACGTGGAGCCAACAAATGACGTAGCACTTACGGAAGCGGTGATGTAACAGAACCGGTAGCGGCGCGGGCGAATGCCCCCACTACGAGTGACGTAGTGACGTACAGGCTGATGCTTTTAAGCGGGTTTGGTGGTTATGCGGCCAAATTGAGGAGGTTTAGTTAAAAGTTTCTAAGTTTCTTTATTTCCGTTAAGTGGCTGTTTCTTACGTCAATAATACCGTGGATTTTAATTTATTTCTCAAATTGTTTCATTAATACTTATTATAAAAATAGATGGATCATGTTAAGATATTTTTCCAGCAAAACAATGTTTTTTCTAATATTCAAAATCTTCTAAACTTATACTTATTACTTTTTAACAGATCAAATTTTCGAACATACAGGTGTATTCAGTTCAGATAGTTAAGCCTGTAAATGAAGAATGAGTACTAAACTTGTTCAAGTAGGGTCTATTTCTGGTGATTATTGAAGCGTCATTGACAGGCGAATTGCGCGACGAGATTTTTCAGGCAAGTAGCGTTATAAAAATTGTACGAAAAATGCATATGGGTTTATCCCAATTATCGACTAAATCGCTAGCCAGTCTCTCTGTCTCCCACTACCGCACGCAGCGCAGCACTCGAGCCGTGACCGCTTGCAGATGCACGACCGCCGCCGTGGACCTCTCGATCCCGGAGTGGGCGCACTACATCGCGGCGGCGCTCTTCCTTCTGTGGCTCGTCGTCGGCCGGAGGAGGAGCAGCGACGAGTCCGTCTCCAGCTAGACCATGTGTATGTAGACCTTTAATTAGAGTTGGTCCTTTGGACCTTCCAAAGAATTCCTTTAGCTTTTATCAGGTTCACCGTTGAACCAACGAAAGTCAAAGGATGAAGGCGTGTCATCTTCCACGAAAAATGATTCGTTGTCAGTCTTACCGCTGAAGCAAATGGATGTTAAAGGGTTCGACGGGTCATCTTCCACCAAATGTTTTTGGTTTTGAATAGTCTCCCTGCTGTACCCAACAAAAGTCACTGACTATTATTGGCAATGAGTTCTTCTTATCTTATACTGTAAGAAAACTTAATGGTTCTAGGTATGCCATCAGTTATCATTTCCACAGCTCTCAAAACTTCACAAATGCTCCTTTTATCTTTTTCAATAATTCTGGTTTGAATGTCCAAATCATAAGGCATCTTAGAACAGCCATTGCCATCTCATTTTGGTCGGGTTATACTCACGCCGCGAAATAAAACATCAGCCTGTATATGCACCGGCGCTGACGCCACTCGACCGGGGGAGCGCGTGCGCGGTTCAGCCAGTCGGCCGCCGGCTTTCGGCGGAGTCGAACGTCTTCAATGGATGTTATGACTTAGTAAGCCGAACGTAAATTGAGGTTAAATACCGAAATTGCTTTGAGAGAGATAGATTACTTTATCATAATTTCGTAAAATGTAGAGCCTATATTCAAATAATATGTTCACTGCATAAAAATAATGAAAAGGTTAAACTTAGATAAAGATAAAAATAGATTTGGTTAGGAACATAGCTAGGTATGGTCTAAGCACTAAATTATTTATGTTTTCAATTTTCATTAACTTTTGATAGAAGATCCAACAATATTAGGCTCTACCTACAGGTTTTTTCCTTTCGAAAACTAGTTTGTTTGTAAAATTATGAATCGGTTTATTATTTAAGATTACCATCACATTTCTGGTTACTCTTCTAGATTGTATTTCTCATGTTTTTATTGACAGCCTGAACTACGTATAGTTCCAAAATACTGGACTGTCCTGTCGATGACATTGACAGTGGGGCGCCACCGTCAATACCGGATCGCTGGTTCAGATTTTGCCATGCATTGCCATGTTGGAAACCATATAGTTGAACGATGGTAGCGCCCCCCTGTCATTGAGTTTGGTGGGACAGTTCAGCGTGGGTCATCTATAGGTACTTTGCGTAGAAAATTAGTGCTACAAATGCGAAAGTATAGTATGTTTACTATCCAAGCGGCGAAGCTTGAAACTATCTCCTCCCACGACCACCAACCAAGCGCTGCTTTGGCACGCGCTTTCTCTTCGCTGTTATTGCAAGTAGTACCATCTATGCTCAATAGATGTCGCTACCGATAAGAATGCATCTCTATTATCACTATTCAAATGGAAAGTCAATAAACAATGAATTAATTTCAAATGAAGCACATGTACTCGTAATATTTACTTACTCGATACGGGACCAATATTATTTTATGGTCACAAAAAATATTAATTGAAGAATTAAGGGATGAGAATTACAAAATTATCTTTTCATAGCTTTATGATAATAGAAGATTTCATGTACAGAAATTTTACTTTTTCATCCTGGAATCAAGAAAAATATTTTCTTCATACTTACTAAAAGGTGACTTAACATTTTCCGACCCAAAGTTTTTTCTGTCTTCTTCTATAACCAAAACCCAATTCTTCCTCATTCCTTCTCCTATTTATCTCTAGTTTTGTGGCACAAATCTAGCCTCAAAACAGGGACATAACTTCCTAACCCTAACTGTACACGGCGATTATCCCGCTAACAAGGCGCCGACGACAAATTTATCAGCCTTCCACTATGGGCAGAGGAATCGTCGCCATGTCCGCGTCTCCTGACTGACAGCTTTCCTTTTACGGTGGCGGGAAACGATTTGTTCAAGCCGCGTTGTGGGGAGCACACTTACGACTAAGATTGGGAAAATCGCACCTGACTTTGTTGCAGCCAGTGCTAGCGCTGAAAGCAGGTCAAATGTTCGTCTTGAAGCGCAAAAAAGATTAAAACTTGAAAAAAGTGTTTTTAGGGTTTTGTACTTCAAATAGTCGCTCCGTTGTCCTTCTGTCTGTTACGGAGAACTTACTCTTTCTTGGTCGCATCAAGACCAAATTAATATCAAAACACTGCGGTCAGGAATTTCAAAGTGTGTAAGTTCATGAATCCGAACCAAAAATACATTATTTTGTCAAAAAATTGTCAGGATCAACTCAAACTCGATTTACAAACCTAACCCAAGGTTATAAAATTTTAGTTCAAAATTAAAGCAACCAATTTGATACGATATTATTTTTAAGTGTGCGTAAAACACATAACGTGCGTCCACTCGGCCCTCCGAGAAAGTCCATGAATAATCGGGATGGTATTTCCTCCGAGTCTATGACCACTCCTCCGGCATAAACTCTACAAGCACTCTTAGAAAGTTATTGGGAGGACGATTACACGTTTACTATAGCAATAAAGATTATATCGCGGTATCGAAGCTAACTAATGCTTAGAAAAGTCGACGGAAAACCTTAGAAAATCTAATTTGTTTGTATAATTAAAAAGTTATTATAAGGTACTTTAAATGCTCTTGGGAGGTCTAGTAAGAGTATCCGCTCTAAAGTTGTAGTTTGACTTGCTTCAGTATTGCTTTAAAATGGATATTGCAATTACTGCGGTGTATATGTTTCTAAGAAGTGCGCACAGAAAGGTAACCTATGTACAGATAGATTACATGTACTGATACTAGAACAGCTTCTAAAGCAATTTTTATTGGGTAATTATTGCCGTAATTTTACGAAAGTAAGTTGGTAGAGTCTTTTAGAACTAAAAGAGTTTTAAGAGCTCTTTCTTCACAATCTCTTGCTATACTCAGGCTGCGATTATTAAATGTATGTACTTATTACAGTCTTATCTCGTTAAAAACAGTTTTAACTTTTTCTTTAATTCAATTTAATATTTGGAAAATTGTACAAATAATAAAGGCACAGTGGAAGGCATTTACTCTTGAAAACATGGATAGATTTTTCCGTGAACCACGTTGATGTAGGTAACACTCTTCAAGGTTCTCTGTTTTTGCGAATAAATCAAAACCCGGTACATCCTGGAGGCTATTGTTTGACGATTAGTGCACCATGACTGCCCAGCCTTTGTTTTATAGTGGCTTGAGGAAGTGCGAAATTGATGATATTTGGCAATCAGAAATAATCTTAAACATTGGCGGCTGACCACACTACGTCTTCTGGCCCGTGGTCACCACTCGAGAACTTTTCTGCCCCAATGGTAATCAGAGGGCTTAGTGTGAGACGGATGTGAACGGATTGTACAGCGCCCCCTAGAGGAAACTTTCAAGAACTGCCGGCCACTGCCACTTAAGTTTGGCTATTCTGCGGGCTATTTTAAACAATGGTAGGTATATCCTATCCTACTAATATTATAAATGCGAAAGTTTGGATGTCTGGATGTCTGGAATCTGGATGTTTGTTACTCTTTCACGCAAAAACTACTGAACGGATTTTGATGAAACTTTGCACTATTATTGTTTATAACCCAGAATAACATTATAGGCTATAATTTATGATGATCTGTGACAAACGAAATTTCACGCTGGTGACGCAGCGGACAAAATCTAGTAGAAATATAATTATGTATTATTTCCTTCTTCACCCAAATGTCCAGAATCACATTTTCTCCAGTTTTATTTTATGTAGGTAAGTGTAGATAATTATAGTGAAGTTAACAATAAAAATAAATGCTTATGATTTAATGAAAATATTACGTTTACCTATAACGTTTTATTATCTCATAAATCATACACGTCCATTCATTAGTACGCCTCGGGTTTGATTACAAGGAAATGTCGGATCATGTTTCTAATATATTTTTCATTTATCTTCAAACGTTTACACTTTTTCTTTTCATCATGTCTTGGACATTGGACACAAGGAAATCATTTATATATTTTTTCCTTAATTAGGAATAGACACTTCCACTGTACATTTTTGATTTAATTAAATAAATTAAATACAAAATAGAGGCTAAAACTTTCCAATAATATGTAGTTAAAAGAATTATGTTACTGTTTGTACAATAAGGCTTGATTGCACCATCTCATTTTATAACTTTAACAAACGTCAAAAGTCTGTCAAACGCCATACAAAAACCACCGGTTATCGTTACGGTCAAAGTTAGGTGGGTGGGTTAGGTGGTCTGTTGCACCATCTTACTTTAACTCTATCAAACGTCAAAAAACTTCGTAGAGAAAACACCTGTTATCGTTATAGTTACGGTTAAAGTTGGGTAGGTACCTAACTCAGCCTAAGTAACACAAATGTATAACAACATGTAACCTAAATTGGGTAACAAATAAATAAATAAACAAAAGTAACCTTTACTTACAAGGAACTACGTAATTCTGGCAAACCAATTACTACGAATTAATACTTATCATGCTAACTTCACTTAAGTAAGTTGTTATTCTAGCTCTACAACTCTCTGGCCATTGCACTTTGTTAGATTCTAATATCTTGAAAAACAAATGCAAGTTTCAAGTCTCGGAGTCCATTTTGGTTTTATGTCTCTGCATAAGTACGGCGGCACATCAAGTTTAACACGTCTTATTGTGTTGTAATACGGGCTTGTTTGCAATAAAATTGTATAATCAGATGTGCTGTTAATTGTACAAATTGACAGCACATTAACCTATGTATTTTTGTTGCAATATAATACTTATTGCAACTGAATAAGATGCTTGTGCTTACTGATTTAACACTGTTTCAAGTGAGAGCTTCTGAACTGGATGCGTTCTGGGTTGATATGACAGTTATTGTTTTAAATTGTAAGGGCAAAGGAACAGTTTACTTTTAGAACTATTACGAAGCGGTCGTCTTTTGTTTGTCGACAATAATGTCTTGTACATATTATAAGGTCTCACACAATCTATAGTCTCAAATATAGCGTCAAATATTTAGTTCGTGACAGGTGGTAAAATTTACAACACAACCTTATTCCATCATTGACGTGTTGCGAACTTTATGGCAACGAACTATTTGACGCGGACTGTACAATCTAAGATTGACATGTTCAGGTCAATTCTCTTACGTCATCATACAATTCCTTGCTTTTGCATGACCCTATAACTTATTTGTTAAACTTTTGACCGCAAACAAACTCATAATATTAGAAATCGAATGTTGTAAAAGATCATTAACGTTGACCTTTGTATATTGTCCTGTTAATTATCCACTCATTATGAAAATCATTCTTACGTTTCTAAAAACCTCATACTTTGACAGCAAGATAAATTGTTAAGGATATTGAGAAGATACTTTTTACATTAAAATATTCTTGTTTGGTGCTTCAGTGACTCAGATAAAGAAAGTATAGTGAAACGAAATGAAACTTAAATCCGTGTACGTGCCACGGTAGGTGCATATCAAGTACTTATCCCAAAATAGAGGTGGACTACTTGAATAAATCCTTTCCATCTCTTTGTAGAGACCGCGAACTCCTTGTTGGTGTAATTTATTGATCTAAACGACTGGATCTTTAAAGAATATTAACTAGAAAATTATTTCAACTTCAGTCAATAAAAACCGTCAATTTTAAAAATGCAGTATTAAAAAATAACTCAAAAAGACAGAACGATACTCCTTAAGTAGTTGACTGCCGAGAAACTATACACAATAGAAATTGTATTTTTCGAGGCTCACTGGTGAGCTGCGTGGCGTTCAACGTGTAACATTAGCTACTTTATAACTTCTTTACATTCAAGGATAGGTTTTCTTATATAACTAGATACAAAGACAACTCAGTATCAATCTTATTGGGCTTTATTTATTTTGTAATAAGGTACAGTTTACAGCACATAGATTGCCACATAAACATAAGAAAAATACTGCTAAAAATCAAATGCAAATCTATTAACCAGTTACAACTGAAACACAGATATTATACGGTCTAATGACCTAAGTGCTTAGATATAACAAACGAATGTTAGTGTTTAACAAAATTGTTACAAAAATTGCTAGTTTCTATTCGCAGACATGCCTTCTTGTAGAAGATAAAGTACATATTATAATTGCAAAGAAAACTTTATATTCAGCCACATCGCCTCCAGAGAGTAAAACGGCAGTAAAAGAGCATATATTTCATAGAAATTTATTGCTCGCGGACATGTTTTAATGGTGACCAATAATAAACTGAAGTAGCAGCAATCGCGACAGTAAAATATTTAATGTGGACATCGATTTACAACTCAATATATTAGTTTTCGATTGGTAATGTTTTTTTGTTGCTAAGGCTTAAATACCATGTGAATATTTAATATTTATCAATACCTATGACCTACGTATAATATGCTGCTGCCAATCGATCCAATCGATCGATAGGCCTCCTACTAGGTGGACCGACGATCTCGTAAAGGTCGCGGGAAGAGCCTGGATGCGGGCAGCGCAGGACCGTGCATTGTGGAAAACCTTGGAGGAGGCCTTTGTCCAGCAGTGGACGTCATTTGGCTGAAACGAACGAACGAACCAATCGATCAACGTGGAAAGCATTCGAAAAACTACGCATTGAATTCAACTTATGATTGAGGCCTATGTTCAGCAGTGGACGACCTATGGCTGAAATGATGATGATGATGATGATGACGTATAATATACATAGGTAGGTACTTACACCTTGCAAAGAAACGTAGATCAATGATCTGATTAGGGTTTCTGCTCGNCTAATCGCCTTAATTATACACTCATTATGAAAATCATTCTTACGTTTCTGAAAACCTCATACTTTGACAGCAAGATAAATTGTTAAGGATATTGAGAAGATACTTTTTACATTAAAATATTCTTGTTTGGTGCTTCAGTGACTCAGATAAAGAAAGTATAGTGAAACGAAATGAAATTTAAATCCGTGTACGTGCCACGGTAGGTGCATATCAAGTACTTATCCCAAAATAGAGGTGGACTACTTGAATAAATCCTTTCCATCTCTTTGTAGAGACCGCGAACTGCTTGTTGGTGTAATTTATTGATCTAAACGACTGGATCTTTAAAGAATATTGAATAGAAAATTATTTTCTGTAGTCGACACCAATAGAGACTGTCAATGTTTAACATGCGTTATAAAAAATAACCATTAAGGCATAGCACTGCCTCAGTATCCTTCACATTACTTCACGACTTCTCTGAAATCTAGGATAGTTTACTCATGTATCAAGATACACAGAGGTAGAAAGCTGGGTATGAATGGCTTTATTTATTTACATATTTTGAAAAAAGGTAGAGTTACAGTACCTACATGGAATACCACTTACGCATAGGATAAATACAGCTACAAATCACTTGCAAATCTATAAACCAGTTACAACTGCACACAACTAGGCCTAATAAATTAAGTGCTTACATAATGTTGACTGGAGGAAAATGCCGAAAGGCATTAAGTCCGCCTTATGTACAATGTGTTATGTGCATTTAAGTTTAAATATAACAAACGAATGTTAGTGTTTTACAAAATTGTTACAAAAAATGCTAGTTTCTATTCGCAGACATATGCCTTCTTGCAGAAGATAAAGTACACATTATAATTGCAAATAAAACTTTATATTCAGCCACATCGCTTCCAGAGAGCAAAACGGCAGTAAAAGAGCATTTATTTCATAGAAATTTATTGCTCGCGGACATGTTTTAATGGTGACCAATAATAAACTGAAGTAGCAGCAATCGCGACAGTAAAATATTTAATGTGGACATCGATTTACAACTCAATATATTAGTTTTCAATTGGTAATGTTTTTTTGTTGCTAAGGCTAAAATACCATGTGAATATTTAATATTTATCAATACCTATGACCTACGTATAATATGCTGCTACCAATCGATCAACGTGGAAAGCATTCGAAAAACTACGCATTGAATTCAACTTATGATTGAGGCCTATGTTCAGCAGTGGACGTCCTATGGCTGAAATGATGATGATGATGATGATGACGTATAATATACATAGGTAGGTACTTACACCTTGCAAAGAAACGTAGATCGATGATCTGGTGAAGGTCGCGGGAAGTGCCTGGATGCAGTGGCGGCGTAAGGCGTAGGCGACCCGCGTGAAATTTAGTAGGTATGTCACAGATCGTCATAAATTATAGCATATATGTTAATCTGGGTTATAAACCGTAATACTGTAAAGTTTCAACAAAATCCGTTCAGTAGTTTTTGCGTGAAAAAGTAACAAACATCCAGACATCCAGACATCCAGACATCCAAACATCCAGACATCCAAACATCCAGACATCATGACATCCAAACTTTCGCATTTATAATATTAGTAGGTTAAATTATTGATAGCTAAACAATGTAACTACCTAGTTAAAAAAAAAAATTTCCAAACAAATTCAGCCATAATCAGACACAAAATTAAGCAACAACACGGTTTTAAGTGACAAACATTATTCTTTGGCGCAAAATTCCTTTAAAAATAATCACTGAATCAAGAAATCAGAAACTGTCAATGAATAGACCATTGACCCGTTTCTTTTTTATTATTTCATAAAATCCGTCTTCAGGTCGTCACAGAACAAGGCCTCGCGAAATCTGTCTTGCCCACATCAAATTTAGGTCTTGCCCCGCCACTGCCTGGATGCGGGCGGCGCAGGACCGGGCGTTATGGAAATCCTTGGAGGAGGCCTTTGTCCAGCAGTGGACGTCATTTGGCTGAAACGAACGAACATAGAAATTTAGTGGCATTTCGTTGTACTTTAGTGTGTAGTTAATTATAATACTAAGCTACGCTGCAGTCATATTTCTACCACTGCATCGCATCTTGAAAACCATCAAACTAAAACAAAATAAGGTGATGAAGTAGTTAGCTCTATATACTTTTATCTGTAGATCTATTTAATTTACCCAATTTGAAAGAATAATAGACACTTTAATGATCTGATTTCTGATAGAGTAACCCTCACACTGATTTACTTCAAATTGTATTTTTCATAGCAACAAGACAACTTTCCAAAACACTTAGCAAGTAGACTTGAACGGCCCAGTTACTAATTTCACGAACGCACTGAAATCTAGCTCTTATCTCTATGGAGGCTTAGGTTAGCCATCAACATAGGCCATAAACTAGGTTTGATTGCGGTTAGGGTTGCCAGGTCTACAATCACAAAAGCCGGACTCTTAATTTGACCGGACATATTATCTTTAATAGCTACTCATAGCTTTTTAAATACCTTAATATGTTGTAAGAGCTGAATAAAATTTCATAATAAAAAAATCGCGTCACGGCTTTACTTGTGTGCGTTCAACATTTCACTGGCGCGACAGCCACATAAAAACGGGACTACTCCCCACTTCCCACTACTACAACTCCTGTGTAGCCAGGATCTACAGCTTGACCGCCAATAAAACCTAACCAGTGCAGGTCAAGTTTGTAGTCAAGCCACATAAAAAGCCTAACAAAAGACGGACAGCCCGGACGAGAAAATATTTGACTGGACACGTCCGTAAAAATCCAAACATGTCTGACTAAAGCCGTACACAGGGCAACCCTGATGCGGTCCCTGACTGGTCTAACTAGATCATTGCTGTCTAAAACAAATTGATCAGTAATTGTATGTATTCATTGGTAAATCACCGCTAAACCAGGCAGGCAAGGTTTCCTTGTGACACCTTTTTAATTGCACCCTCGGGTGACATGTACTTGTAACCCACCGCTTAGAAGTCATTTGTTTCCGATTTATTTCATTAGCATAGAAATTATATTAATGTAAAGAAGGTAAGTACTGAAAGCAGGTGAAAGTCTTCTACAAACTTTTTGTATAATGTTTAGGAGGGAGACATTATTTCTCTCTCTCTGAAACCTGTCTAAAGGTTGTTAGGATTCCTTGCCTACCTCAACAGTAAAAAATATTTCATAGGATAACTCTGCTAAAAGTGTAACTTTTAGGTCAATTCAGTCAGACAATTTGACAAGAAGTAAGATATTACAGCTTTAAAGGATCTCAAAATGGGTAATTTGTAAACGTATCACATTTTTTTTTTTAGATTTTTTCGGTTTTTTCGATTGGTGTTTTAAGTTTGTCTTTGAATCCAACAACAACAATGATGAGTAAGGATAAGATGGAACTTTCAGCATGCATGTGCGACTGGGTCTTTGCATTCAGACTGTCCATGTAGAGTAACTTCCCCAATACAAATTTTGATTAATACGTAACTGAAACAGTTCAGTACCTCTAGTAGGAAAAACTTTCGAGTTCGTTTCGTTGCGTATTCAAAGTGTCATCGAAAAATTTTGTATGAAAAATTAAACAGCGCCCCCTAGGGCGGCTATAATATAGGGGGCGCTGTTTAATTTTTCATACAAAATTTTTCGATGACACTTTGAATACGCAACGAAACGAACTCGAAAGTTTTTCCTACTAGAGGTACAGGATGTAGCTACAAGCGGAACTGCGCTCGCGCACGCGAGTGGCTTTCCACTGCCCGCTAGTACCGTCACGCTAGCGGAGTGTCGCCGAAGATATGTCACTTTAGTTGGGTTGATCCAAATAAGTACAGAATAAGTAAAATACTGATAAAAAAGTCATGTAACTCATTTTTTGGAATATGCTTTTAAAAAACGATTTTACTTTGTTAATTTTTCCATTAATTTAGGTTAGTTTTCCCCCGATAAAACGAAAGGTCAGTTACAGAATGTCTGTATCACCACAGATTACTAATAAATTATGCAGTATCACGCTTTACGCATCCTTCCAAAAAAATGATATAAAAGCTTTGTTTTTCCCTGGATCTTAAACTAGATATATCTTTACCAAACACAAAATCCTTTCAGTAGTTCTCGTATTTAGGGAAACGGGAAAGTTCAGTACCTACACAAAAAATGAGTCACTAAGGCTGAGTTGCACCACCTAACTTTGACCGTAACTAAGTATAACGTTAACCGGTGTATTTTGTATGGAGATTGACAGATTTTTGACGTTTGTCAAAGTTAAAGTAAGATGGTGCAACTCGGTCTTAGTCTTGTAATGTTAATATTGTATCATAAAGGAAAAGGGAGAAGAAAGTACCTCCTGAATATGTAAACACAGCTTACAATGTTCGTATGTCCCCAGTACAGTTACATGCATAATCATGACCCAACATTTCTCTCATTATGCAACGGTCATTCGCAAAGCGTCCACGTATATAGTTCCCATGATATGCAACTGCAGGCACTAGATCAATGCATTCGTCGTATGCTGAATATGCACGCATTCATGCATGCATGCATGAAAATAGAATAGGTAGTTTCTGTCGACTGTACATTTGAATGCAAATTTGTATGAGCACCTTAACTAGGTTGCCTCGAATATTCAATAGGGAAATAGCTTAAGAAATAAATCAGTAACTCAATACTAGGGCCTGCATTATGAAACGAAACTTAAAACTGTATTTAACCTCAAGAATGAATTTCAATTTCAATATTTTCAACCTATCGCAAATAATGTTTGACTATTCGTATTCGTATTATAATACCTAGGTACTAAACTAAAATACGTTTTAAAACAATCTTCTTTTAGACGTCTCTCATAATATTTAGTGAGGCAAGACTATTGACCTTTATCCCAAAGATTTGTGTGGGTAGTTTTTACAGCAGGATCCGCGTCGTTAAATAAATTGCATTATTATAAATTAATAAATGCACAAAACCTGCTTCTCTAGTACCTACCTAAATCAAGAGCCATAAAAATTATATCATTTCGTTCTCGAAAACGTTCTAAACGTAGAAGCATAAAATTGGAATGTAATTGAAACTCAGTTTAAGTTTGAGAGCCTACGAGCATACTGAATTGACACAATTTTCATCGTATTTTCATTTACTTATTGTAATAAATACTTGATCTAAGTACTTTTCTCTCATTATTCTTAATTTTAAATCTTTGAGTAGTTTCATGACTTTAGCTATTTTTACCCTCGAATCTTTAAGTACATTTTGATACAGCTTGATTAATTGATTTTTATTAGCCTGTAACACTGGCCTCATATCGACCGCTTCTATACTTGTACCATTAACTTTAATTTTACATAACACCTAATGTAGTGCCATATATGTAAGTAGATTTGAAATGAAATAGAAACAATTTTTTAAATAAACGGCATTCTTATGCAAAAAGACTAGATAGATATTGCTATTTATAAAAATATGCAATATGGACTCAACGTATTTAATTTTCAGTATTAACGAATACAATAAACTCGTATTTTAAAAATGTAGGTTACATAATTTATATATTTGATTAGTGTAGGAATTGAAACGTTATAAATAATGTTAATTAAACTAAAATTGTCTTGAAAATAAAATAATTCAGGAAAGTTATAATGCTTTAGAATTATTTTGAATAGTGTATGTAATTTGCGACAGCTTATCAACTTTATACTCGTATGAAAATGAGAGTAAACGTATCTAACAAGCACACCATGTGATTATACATATATCACGTACTTATACCATAAAGTTCTCATATACAGGGTGTCCCAAAAACAATGGATAA
This sequence comes from Ostrinia furnacalis, assembly GCF_004193835.3. Classification (NCBI taxonomy): domain Eukaryota; kingdom Metazoa; phylum Arthropoda; class Insecta; order Lepidoptera; family Crambidae; genus Ostrinia; species Ostrinia furnacalis. The sequence continues at coordinate 92,229 of NW_021136898.1, read as the reverse complement.
CCCTGTAACCATCGATAGGCCTCGCCATGGTCTCCCTAACGTCCAATTTTGACCCCAGTAAAAATATCACCGTTTTCAAGATTTTTAAGTTTTCTTGCATTTTTAGAAAATTGCCACCTGCGATTACTTTTTCTCATGCCATTTCTACAAATGAAGATACTTTTCAATCTAGTTTTTTTCCTTATCACAAGGGATAGTTGGGCTATCAAAAGAAAATATTAAAGTTCAACAAACTAGTTTAAAAGTATGAAAATTTTAAGAAATTGCTGAAAAGAAGGAAAAATTAATTCATTGTCTTGCACTTTTGATCAGCCGTCGTGTAAAAAAAATGTAGGAAGACCATCGTGCCCATTACCTTAAAAACTTCCTTGGTTAATTGAGATTCTAAAAAGGTATCACAAGCCTATGTATTCTGTATTATTTTTATCTTATGGCTACTTGAATAGCAACTAGTATGAAAACTGCAAAACAGAGTTTTTCTCGTATTAGTTAAACTAGGACTGCATAGTGGCATTAAATACAAATGAATAATTTTTAGCGTAGGAATTTTAATAAAGCAACATTTTATCATCATCTGATACGGTTTCGTGAAGAAACCCGAGCATAGCCCCTTCCATAGCACGCTGTCCAAAAAATCCACGTTCCCGAGCCGTGTATTATCACGGGTATCTGTCTATAGGCACATTTATAAGGTTTAAAACAAAAATTAAGTAATCACAAAAACGCAGAACGGACGGCCAATGGGGCAACAGGGTTCAAGTGGAGGCTACGTACCGGAAAGCGCATCGTAGGACGTCTACCTACAAAGTGGACCGACGACCTCATAAAGGTAAGGGAGGAAGGTGCTAGATGCAGGCCGCTACCAAGCGGTCATTATGAAAATCATTGGGGTACAGGCCTATGTTCAGCAGTGGACGTCCTATGGCTGAAATGATGATGATGATAAAATATTGATTTATTAAAATTCCTACGCTAAAAATTATCCATTTGTATTTAATGCCACTATGCAGTCCTAGTTTAACTATTACGAGAAAAACTCATTTTTGCAGTTTTCATACTAGTTGCTATTCAAGTAGCCATAAGATAAAAATAATACAGAATACATAGGCTTGTGATAACTTTTTAGAATCTTAATTAACCAAGGAAGTTTTTAAAGTAATGGGCACGATGGTCTTCCTACATTTTTTTTACACGACGGCTGATCAAAAGTGCAAGACAATGAATTAATTTTTCCTTCTTCTCTGCAATTTCTTAATATTTTCATACTTTTAAACTAGTTTGTTGAACTTTAATCTTTTCTTTTGATAGCCCAACTATCCCTTGTGATAAGGAAAAAAACTAGATTGAAAAGTATTCCTATTTGTAGAAATGGCATAAGAAAAAGTAATCGCAGGTGGCAATTTTCTAAAAATGCACAAAAACTTAAAAATCTTGAAAACGGTGATATTTTTACTGGGGTCAAAATTGGACGTTAGGGAGACCATGGCGAGGCCTATCGATGGTTACAGGGTTATCCATTGTTTTTGGGACACCCTGTATTCTTCCAAACAATAATTCAACGTTTTCTACGTCAAAATCTATTTGCTCATCAGTTGCATTCAATGCGTAGTTTTTCGAACGCCTATGAAACACTTTCGTTCAGTGAAAACCGTGGGATCAATTGTACAAAATGATAGTAGGTAAAAAACTTAATAGGCATACTGAGTCTTACTTAATTAAACGGTTGAGTTCTGAAAGCTGGCAAGTCCGTTTTTGCTGTTTTTACCCCTTTAGTAAATACATCTCAAACTTAGAGCCTATTCATGACATTTTCAAAATGTAAAAAGTAATTTAATCTTTCCACAAAAAATCACAAGATAATCTAAAAGTTTTGATAGAAATGGACTTAGTGGCTTCTTGTGGTGAGCCTTTGAATGGCTCAAGGCATATAATTTAGCCGCAGGCTCAGTTTAGCCACTTTCTATGTTAAGTTATTGTGTGGCTCTACGTTTAGGTTTTCCTCGGCACCTGAGTTTATAAGTTATATCTATTTACAACAGGTTTGCCTGTTTAATATTGGAGCAAAGTTATTCGTAGACTCGCTTGTCATTGCCGTTTTATACAAATTAATATTGGGTTCGATGGACTCATAAATAAAGTTATGATGAGTGACAAACAATTTACAGTATACGTATACATCTTCACATCACAAACTTTGCTAAAAGAAGAGATGAAATAAATGTTTAGTTTAATAGTAACCTATGATGAAATGGAAATATGGAAAGGAAGAACTGGGCTTTTATAAACAAGATGGCGTTCTAGTATCTATTAAATTAGTATAAATCTGAACTAGGCTCTACCTTATTTTTACAAAGCTTTTATTCTGTCTGCTTTTTCGATTCCAATAATTTGTCTGAACCTCAATTTTTTCATTAAAATGTCGAATTAATCCATCGTATTTTACTTGCCATAGAAATACCTTAAAGAGTAAACACAAAAGTTAACGTTCACCCTGACCGTGAATGGTTCGGACTTTCTCCAAACAGAAGGGAAGCCAGTCTATATCAACAATAACTCCACAAAGCCTTTACTTCACCTTCGTTATTCAAAGAATGCTCTATTCTAATGTTGACAGAGTAAGGTGTTTTCACATCTCTACGGGGCGTACGCGGTCCGTAGCAAAAATTAATGGTGTGAAATAAATACATTTTATTTTATAGCAATAGTGGCGACAATAGCCCAATGATGTCAGTGTTGAACTGCCGATTCCAGGATTGGTAGTTCGCATCCTATTATGGTAAACCCACTTGTAACACAAGCTACTAGTATTTAATTAAGTAGTTGATGAGATTAACGAGATTACCAGAGCAAAAAAATTATTCTTTAAAAAAAGACGTCAGCATTCATAGTCGGCCTGTAGAGAGAACGTACCGTGCGTGCATGATCTTACGAGAAACATAGGTACGGGGAATGCTGGGGACGTCGCGTCGCGGGACCTACGCCCCGTTGCTATGTGAATATACCTTTAAGCCTCGACAGTGGTGGCGCTAACTGCAGTAAACAAATACTTGAACTATTAACTATCTCGGCCACGACACTTGGTGTTGGTGCAAGTAAAAAAGAAAAGGCCTAAACTTAAAAATTTGTACTATGGATTTTATATTCAACAAAATGTACGGTAGGTATCATTTTAAACATTTTAGGCCCAGTTTTTTGATTCGTAGGTACTTAAAATAACCAAATGTTAAATTTTGCTACTAATGGTTACATATTAACAAAATGTAAACAAATAGTTATAAAATGTACTAAAAGTGAAGCTAATCATTGTTCGAAAATCATTTTTTTCTGATATTTAACCACTTGTCATTTGACATCTGTCAAATTTGACCATTGGTTATTTTAACTACGAATCAAAAAACCGGGCCTTAGGGTGGATTCATACATTTTAGAATATGTAATGTAGTTTTTAAAAATGGTGATTTTTTTATCCACTACACAAGCTCTTGGCATGAATGGATGTTTATTTGGCTACTTTAGCAGCGATTTGGCAAATTTTATCGAAGTACGGAGATGAAGTTGCCGACAAATGAAAGTTATCTATAGTAGGTAACTTACATCTCACATTTCACAGAAATTACTCATTCATAACTTACACCACAGCCAAATATTTGTACAGTGCGTCTGCGCATTAGTGCAGGAAGCGTATTCAAACGCTTGTGTGTGCGCGTTGCGGCCATTGTCAGGCATCCTGGTATTAAATACACCGATTCTCATCCTTATTAACATTGAGGTCTTTATGAAGATTGCTCGGAGATTCCATTTCGGTTAAGTTGAGATTAAATTGTTGTGTCTGATGAATATGTGCTAGTTTTTGTGCATATTTGGATAATTTATAAGATAACTAAACTTTTCATCGCATCTTCAACACCAGATTTTCTTCATTCATCCTTATCATAGGTCTTTATAATGTGAGTCAATAACGGTTTTTATTACAAAAAAAAATTGCTTAGTTACAATAACTTAGCTAATAGTCAATCTAAAAAATAAACGCCTCCTTCTACAAATTTTAAACTCAATGCGCCTGATCAATTTTTATTTAGGGATCTAAATTCAACAGTTCTTAATATTTTGAAGCAGCTGTAATGCCATGCGTTGATTTTCTCCCTATAATGAGATCTTGGAATAATTTAATTATCTCCGCATGCCATCCCTCTGGAACTTACTCCATTAGTTATATTTTTTGCTAAAATCAATATCACATGCCAACGCAAATTACAAAGCACTTCGTCATAAGATTAGATTAACCCTGTGTTCTAGGCATAAATAATTTGCTACCTAATGATGTAACGGTGCTTAGGAGATGCGACAAAACACTTCGAAAGACGATGATGATTTTCCGACGACGCGGCCACAGTGTAAATAATGTGCAGTAAGACAAACGCGTGTGTTATAGGTTATAGTTATAATATGTTCACGTTATATGTTATAGGCTCACCAAAAAAGTCTAGCGGACGACAAAGTTCAAATTACCGACCCTCGAAGTTCGAACTACCAATCCTCGAAGTTCGAACACCAACCCTCGAAGTTCGAACACCGACCCTCGAAGTTTGATTTACAGAATCGGCTGTCTAACACTAAAACCGTTGGGCTATTGTTACACTAACTTTTCCTAATAGAGTTTAAATCAGATTTATTTCGAACTTTGATGGTCGGTAGTTCGAAACCGGTCATCTGCTAACCTTTTGTGGTGAACCCGTAACACGGATAGTGTTGTAAGTTAAGAATCATCTTTAATGCTTTCTTATACAGGGTGTTAGGTAAATGGGTATATGAGCCGGCACTAGCCCATGATAACATGGTCATATAAATGGTATGGTGAAGTCAGAAAATTGATATCATCATTTTAATTATTTTAATTTTCATACAAATTGGATTTTATAAAATTTATTTTGTATGAAAATTTAAAAAAATAAAATGATGATATCAAAATTCTGACTTCACCATACCATTTATATGCCCATGTTAACATGGGCTAGTGTCGGCTCATATACCCATTTACCTAACATCCAGTATATCTGTACATACTGAGAATACTGACTCTACATACATTATGGTAGCGTTTTCTTTCACATGCAACATGAACCGTTGCTCCTGCATACATTTGTATAGAATGGTAAACATGAGAAGTGAATCCGTAGTGCTGATCGTAAATACTTTAGATTTATGTTCCTTTGGTTAGGAAATAGTTAATGCCTTATCGCGTTAAGATCGCCTTTTAACCCTTGGGTGCTTCAACATTGCATAAAGATACAGTTACACATGCTAATGCTATGCTATGTTAGCATGCTTAAAACAAGCGTGCTCGTACAACTCGAAATGAGCATGCTTATTATAAGCAATTTTTGACTTGCATGCTCAATAGTAGCATGCTTTTGTGCTACTCGTAGTAATGAGCATGACGTGTACCTGTGCCTTTATATTCTCTTCTCTCATGTGAACTGTCTAATTTTGGATCTTGCTATTTTAAGCTGGACAAACTTTAAATGAAAATCTAGCGTTAGTTTAATAAGGCCTATAGCATACTATTACTAGTAATTTGTTTTCAAATATTTGTTTTTTTAAAGTAGGTTTTAAACACACTTCCAAAACTTTCTACCTTGTTCTACTAAGAAATAATTAAAAAATAAATTCCACTACAAAAAGTTCCACGACTGTTACGTAAGGGACACATGTCAAACACGTAATTGCCCTTACTGACATAGTAACTTACCGGTTCTACGGCATACTTTTACTTTAACGAACAGACAGATCGGCGACTTTATATTACATAGTTTTGGTAAAAATATTGACATTTAAAAAGGTGTCTCTAAATTGCTTTACGTTTGATCACATAATTTTAACCGCTGCTGTCGCAATTTAAACTTGCTTGTATTCATCATTCAAGTATGTAGTAGGTTTAATAGAACCTGCAAAAGCTTTGTAGGTTACGAAGATTTTGACACTAAAGCGTGACACATTTTAGGGTGACCTTATGCAATGAACTGTGAGATAACAAAGAATAAATAGTAAAACAATAGGTTTAATAGATGTAGGACCTATTCGTAAAATGGCTTACAGCAAAAATATCTTAAGTAACTTTTTCATTAACAGTCAAGCTAACTGAAATGTGTTACATTACATGAACTCTACTAAGTACTTACTGGTAGCTAGACGGAGAGGACAGTAGTTTGAAAGAAAATAGAGAAAATCATTCATGATACTCGTAAGTAGACGAAGCACATTATTATTCTGTGGTAATACTCAAGAACTAGAACTTAGTTTTGAACCCAATTAGGAATTTAATTACTCAAGAACTAGAACTAACGAGTCAATTAGAAATGGGACTTTGAGAGGATATCAAATGGATCAAAACGGAGTGGATCAATTCTTTCTTCTTGGATCAATTCGTCACACGCTGAATAAGTTTTCGTTCTCCCACTTAAGGCAATTAGGACAGCTGCCACATTAGCCAGTGGTCATGCAAATTGTGCACGAGCGGGGTGTCTGATTCGATTCCGACCAATTACACATCCCTTTAAGATGTCTTCATTAGTAGTGTCACGTCTATAATTGTTTTTAAATGGTCTCTGAGGAGAGTACAATAATGCTAGTTGTAGACCAAGACCTAAGTTAGTTTAACTCGCATTGCCCACGCAGTTTTCTATAACTTTTACATTTGCAGTCTCTACACAAATGATATTTCATTTTCTTTTCCTTACAGTCGTTTGCAGAACTCACTGTAAAATTGGTAAAATGTTGAACGTAGCGTGTTTAAAAACGTAGACTACATAACGTAAAAACGTATAGAGAGAGTCAAAATTGATTTATTTATATTTATTAAAGAAACAAACAGCCGACGATTAGCAACCTTGTCTACAGTGAAAGAACCAGACATGAAAAAATATGGCTTATTGACTTCATCAATTGACATCAACCAATTTGAGCGTGACGAGGTGTTAACAACAATATTGAACATCTGGACCTTATTGGTAGTGATTTGATACATTTAATGATAATTTTATTGTGTTGCTGTTTGTTAGATAGGCTATCGTTTATATGATACAATATATTTTTGACCCAAGTGAGTCCGAGTTAAAGCAATTATATCATATTTTTTATCAAAATCTTTCAGTAGTTATTGCATGAAAGAGTTACAAACTTTCTTCAATCCTCACAGACTACCTTATTTATAATTTTAGTAGGAATTTATAACGTCTCTCATGCAAACCTCTTTAGATTTATTGGGATATTGAACCCTAAATTCCCACTGCTAGCTATAAGAGCTGTGTCATACATGAGGACAGATGTCTCCATCATCAGTTCATCACCCCTGAATCTACTGACTGCCATTGTTCACGCCCTGATAATGTTAATTAGCAATCAAGTCAGATGACGGGCTGTTGTGCCTACGATGTACAGATGACTTCATGGAGTTATTAAATCCAAAAAGATCGGCGACAATATCTCTAATGCAGACCTGAAGGATGATCACCCATCCCAAAATATTTATCGACACTAGTTTTTAGAGCTCTATAATACATAGATAATAATAATACAACACTTTACACCATACTTCTTCTTCTTCACCATTTCTTATCAGCACCAGCCCATATGATGTCCCGAAATGGTTGTAGGGCAAGCTATATTTTGGACGTGTACTTGAAGCACCCTGAAAAGAACTTAAGTGCTGAATAAATTATTTGATTTGATAAAAAAAAAAGAAATATACAAAAGAGAGAGTAAAATTAATCGGTTTTATTGCCTTGAAGCGATCTCTTCCAGACAACCGTAGACAACCGGAAAGGACAGTTGTTTAAAAATAACATAATATGCAAGGACAGATGTCTCCATCATTACCCCTGAACGAATCTGCTGACCACCCATTGGTCACGCCCTGATAATGTTAATTAGCAATCAAGTGAGATGACAATGACAGGCCGTGATGTGTCACTCCGGATCCGGGGCCCGTGGCGATTGCCGTGCTAATTTAATCAACGAGGTGAGATGTCTTATCAACCGACTTCAAAAAAAGGAGGAGGTTCTCAATTCGACCCGTATGTTTTTTTTTTTTTTTTTCNCCACATTAGCCAGTGGACATGCAAATTGTGCACGTGCGGGGTGTCTGATTCGATTCCGGCCAATTACACATCCCTTTAAGATGTCTTCATTAGTAGTGTGACGGCTATAATGGTTTTTAAATGGTAGTTGTAGACCAAGAGCTAAGTTAGTTTATCTACCATTGCCCACGCAGTTTTCTATAACTTTTACATTTGCAATCTGTACACACTGATATTTCGTTGGCCGTTTGGTGTAGTGGTTCGAAACGGACTACTATTCTGGAGGCAGCGCGTTCGATTCCCGCACAGTACAAACATTTGTGTGCATGAACATATTTGTTTGTATTGGACTGGGGTTTTCTATGTATAATAAGTAAGTATTTACAAAAAAAAAGTATTTAAGTATGTTTATATCCGTTGTCTAGTACCCATAGTACAAGCTTTGCTTAGATTGGGACTAGAAGCGCAGTGTAAAATGTCCATAGATAGTCAACATTTATTATCTTATATCTCTCTCTATTGACTTCATCAATTGACATCAACCAATTTGAGCGTGACGAGGTGTTAACAACAATATTGAACATCTAGACCTTATTGGTAGTGATTTGATACATTTAATGACGACTAATTTTATTGTATTGCTGTTTGTTAGATAGGTTATCGTCCATATGATGCAATATATTTCTCAGCCAAGTGAGTCCGAGTTGAGGGAACAATCTCAAATATTTTTTTATCAAAATAATTTCAGTAGTTATTGCATGAAAGAGTTATAAACTTTCTTCAATCCTCACAAACTACCTTATTTATAATTTTAGTAGGAATTTATAACGTCTCTCATGGAAACCTCTTTAGATTTATTGGGATATTGAACCCTAAATTGCCGCTGCTAGCTATAAGAGCTGTGTCATACACAAGGACAGATGTCTCCATCATCAGTTCATCACCCCTGAACTAATCTGCTGGCTGCCATTGGTCACGCCCTGATAATGTTAATTAGCAATCAAGTCAGATGACGGGCTGTTGTGCCTACGATGTACAGATGACTTCATGGAGTTATTAAATCCAAAAAGATCTCTAATGCAGACCTGAAGGATGATCATCCATCCCAAAATATTTCCCGGTGCTAGTTTTTAGAGCTCTATCATACATAATAATAATATAACACTTTATTGTACACCATACTTCTACTCTTCTGTCACTTCTTACCAGCACCAGCCCATATGATGTCCCGAAATGGTTGTAGGGCAAGCTATATTTGGGACGTGCGTGTTCAAGCGCCTTAAACACTAAATAAATGATTTAATACAAACAAGAAAGAAATACACAAAAGAGACGATTTAGGTGGGTCTTATTGCTATGAAGCGATTTCTTCAGGACAACCGAAAGGACAGTTGTTTAAAAATAACATAATATGCAAGGACAGATGTCTCCATCATTACCCCTGAACGAATCTGCTGACCACCCATTGGTCACGCCCTGATAATGTTAATTAGCAATCAAGTGAGATGACAATGACAGGCCGTGATGTGTCACTCCGGACCCGGGGCCCGTGGCGATTGCCGTGCTAATTTAATCAACGAGGTGAGATGTCTTATTTTTCTTTTAAATTATCTTGAGAGGCCTTTTAAGACCTAGCTAGAATGCTATATGCCCGTTTTCATAATCAATCCCTAATTTTTGAGTGACCCCTATGAAATCATGTGTTACCATTGGGGTCACTTAAAAATTAGGGATTGATGGTGAAAACGAGCATTAATGTCTTAAAGAGTTAAAAAAAATCTTCAATCTAAATTGGTACAGACTGACTACCCGTTTTTGTTGCAAATTCGCTTCTATTACAAACGCATAAGACCCCAGTGCATGTTTACTGTGCCGTCATCTGTACATAAGGCAAACTTGATGCCATAAGGCATTCTCTGCCAGTTAACATTTGGGCTGAACAGAAAAAAACCGTTTATGTCTCCAAGGTATAACTAAGTTAGGTTTAAGTAAACTCTCATCACCTTATTATGTTGGTAGCCTTAATAGAAATAATTAGGTAATTAAGGCTACCCCAAAGTAACCTCGCAGCGTTAAGTAATCTTATTAGTATTTTCTGTTACCACAGTTAAGTCAAACTAATGCTGTAACTCGATTACAGCTTTAAGCTCAAATTACGCTCGTGTTGTGGATGAACTTAAAGTAAAAATAGTACGTCTTTAATTTTGTATTTAACGTTCAGAAACACATTAACCGCAATGTCCATTTTGTAACAGGATAACCGTGTTTCGAAATTAATTAGGTTGCTATGAAATAGGTTTTTCTTTTTTCTCGTAACGTTCTGATTATTTTTGCAACCTCGTTCTGTCTATCGTTTCTCAGATGTCTATGTAGGCTATGTTATGATAACAACCTAAATTCGGTGTTGTTGTAAGCGTCGAAGATAGTTAACTAAGTAATAAAAGATTTTTCTTTTTTCTCGCAAACACAAGGATAAAGATCTTGTATTACTTTTCTTAGTAGGTAGGTAGGTATTTCATAATCTATGTAGGTTTTTGGGTAATGCTTGACTCTCATGTTTTGATAGTTGATTTGTTTACACACTTAACTTTCCTTTTTAGTGACATTAATTACGTGGTGTGGTTATTCGACGTAACTTGATTACGGGACGCAGGTCTTCTACGAGAAGTACGCTTAATACAGTTTAATTTCAGTTTGTATATTTTATTCAAGTTATTAATAACTTACGATAAACATGCCTCTATATACGCCACCCTTAAAAAAACAAAACAATTAATTATGTCAGCGACAGCGAACGCAAGTGAACCTGCAGCCGTGATTATCGATGCATTGTCACGCCCAAGAGGCGCCTGTGACATTGGCTTTCATACTGTCGCTGATAGCAGCGCGCCGTCACACGCACGCCGCACGCCGCGACGCGCGCGCGCCTCTGTTCTCCGCGACCGCCCGCCGGGCCCGCGTCATGCCCGCAGTGAAAGTCTTCAATATATTCGGTGGGCAGAAGCCACAACCGCCCCCCAACCCCGCCAACGCGCCCGTGCAAAAATTCTACAGGACCTTTTCAGTCGGTCCCGAAACGCCACCCGAACACAAGACCAAAGTGACCGCGATCGCCGCCTGTTTAGAAAAGAAAATCAGTGACGATAACGTGCCTAAGTTGAAAAATTGTGTATCTGTGAACGGAAAAACGGACGCTAACGCGCGACAACACGTGTACGAGAATGTAAACATTGCGAATGTGGAGCGCGACGCACTGCTCGACGAGACCAAAGGATATTCATCGATCTACGAAAATATTGTTATAGTGAAGCCGGCCATCACTAGTGAAGTTTCCGCTGAATCTAAACTTAACAAAGCGTTGCAGTCTTTCGACAAAATATTATCGGAATTTAATTCCAGTACATCACTGACTCCAGATGTAAACGCGTCTAAAAACAGTTTCATTGTGCCAAAATTGCAAAAATCTAAAACTTGCAGCATTATTGAATCGCGCTGCATTTTGAAAAAAGCAAATTCGGACTCGCAAAGTGATAGTAAGACGCGGAGCAAAGTAGCACGTAATAACTCTATAGACAAAACAACCAGTTTGTGGAATCTCGACGACATGAAAGGAAAGGAACTTACATCCCCGCTAATGCCTTTGGCACCTTCGGCTGGTGAAAAGATGAATTCAGATAAGTATGCCACATATAAAATCTCGTCTAAAAACCCGTCGCGGCTGAACTGCATTAAGAACGAAGATTTGAAAAAACTGGATGTTAAAACGAGAATATTAAAAAAGACTTTATCTAATCCACCGTCAACGCCCGTTCCGGTTATATCCAAAACGAAACCGGTGACGAAAAAACTCGAGAAAAGAGTGAGCGATCCAAAGAAAACAAAACCTAAAACATGTACAGATAATGGATCATCAAATACAAAGACATCTTTAGAAAGTAAAGAGGCGCCCAAATCTCAAATGCAGAAAGCAAAGAGTGTGTGGGAAATTGGGAATGAGGTAATGATGTCTCCTAGCTTGGAACGTACGAGGTCCACCACTTCTATCGCGGGCTCTCCTAGCAAGATCCCGGTGATTAGGAGTCACATGTCGCACAACAAATTCAGCAGCACCAGAGCTTTATTTTCTCCCACTCCTGTTGATCTAAACAATGTAGACCAGGCTAGAGAGTGTGCTCAGAAAAAGAAACAAACTGCTCTCAAAAAACCTGCTGAAAAGTCCGAGCCAGGGAAACAAATAAGACAAAAATCTCAACTCAGTTTAAGGTCAGAAATAAAGCGCCAATTGGAAAAAGTTAAGAAAGAGCTGGGTGATAACAAAAAAATCCCTTCGCCGAAAGCGCCTATGAAAGATTATACGGAAGAACTAAACGCAGTTCGCGCTAAGATACAGCAGAGAAAAATAAACAAAAGAGATATAGTTATAGCAGCGTCGGAAACCAAAAGAAATGGAAACGACACAGATGAGGTCAATGCGGTACTGACACCTGTCAAGTCAATTGTAAAAAAATTAGAACTCAAAACTGCTATGGAATCTAAAGCGGATAGCGCGCAGTTCGTAAGTTGTAAAATCATCCCAGCCGTACACAAGGAACTGTGCGTTGCGAATACAACTTTCCATAACCACTTGAGCACACTCGTCGGCCGGCAAATAAAATATGTGGAATCAAGGAACGATTCGAAAATATGCTCCCAAGACAAAAAGCTTGAGTTGCATAAACATGCTGATGAAAAGATATCAGATACGCACTCAGACTGCAGCGACGACTCCGGGCACGTCTCGAACGACGCGGCCAACGACAACGACCCGGCGTTCGACAACGTGCGCGATCTGAGCCCCGTGCATAGCTCTATCGACGAAGTGGATTGCAAGATTTTCGACGGCCCCAAAGAGTTTGGGATAGATTTATCTGAGAATGCGAAGACTGTGTGTCCCGTGCGGCCCGCCAGGCGCAACGGGCGAGCCAACGAGGTCGCTAGCGGTACCCGCGCCACCGACGCTCCGAAAGTGGACGAACAGGTACGCGACACTGTTAACACATCGATAACAACAAATTACAGGTGCTGTTTACCTGCACACTACACCTCTCCTTAATCGACCGCGCCATAATTTAGATCACCGCAGATATGCCATAGTACCTAACGCTAACCGATCTAACTAGTCGAGCGGGATTTGCTTGAAAGCTGTCCGCACACCTGATGTCAATATTAAAGACGCGGGCGGTCATAGACCCCTTTCCTATTCATTCGACGCTGCTTTAAATTTGTAAAACACGCATGCCTTCAGTACAGCAAAGTCGAACAAAAAGCATTCATACAAAATATGTATGAATTGCATATCGGCGACCGCTGATGAGTAACCGTGACAAGACGCCATCGGCATTGTTAATTCTGAATTTCAAATTAGTAAAAGGTCCTTTCACATGCCTTATATCAACAGCATGTAGCAGATTTTTCTATATTTAAAAATCGATATATTCATAGATTCATAGACATAATAAAATAACTTCATAAATAAAAATCGCTAATAAAATTGTATGCTCAGCCACTGGTTTCGCATAATAGATACAAGATTATTATCGAATTTAATTTTACATAAGCTTCGCATTCCGTTCTTAATCCAAAGCATTGAAAGCTAAGCTTTGGGGTCAAATAGTTTTGTTTCGTGTCAGAACAGTTATCTAATGGTCGACCACCGATTGTCTCTTAAACGTCCAATTTGCATTAAACAACTATTCGTTTTAGGCGGTCATTTTTCAAATTATGTAATGGGCTTTTACGCTTGCATTCCTGAATCGACAATGAGAGTCCTACTGTGAACGTGTTAATTTATATTTATTGCTTGTAATATATTGGTAATCATCACTTCAGCCGAAATTACTTTATGGGGTTCATTTTTATTGGCGGTTTCACGTCACGCAACAGGTGCGCTGCAGGGGTCAGCTCTGGGGCCAGATTTATTTACGCTCTTGCTTTCACCGAAATACTTTTGACGTTTACCTTTTACGTCACCTGCGATGCAGTCTTACGTATAAGTAAATATTCGGCAATGGGTATAATTTTTCACGTAAAAAAGTAGGACGGCCATGAAGCAATTCATAATGATCGTGTTGTACGTGCTGTCGCTAAAAGGAAATCTCATCTCCACATCTTTAACGGACGATTAGGCCACGATCAATGTTCTTAATCAACAGAGATTAATCTGTCCATATTCTAGGCTAGTTGTCCACCTACTTGTCGAACTCGTTCAAGTACCAGAACAAGTCTTCAACACGACTTGACATGACAAAATCGCTAATATCTTATTTCCGGGCTATTTTTATTTTTTCTATACGATATGTTACGTCAGTTATGCAACTCAATGTTTGTTTATGTCAAGTTTTAAATCCGGATAAAGATTTCTAGTCTCTCAACCTCGTTATTAGTTACCTGTCAAGTTCGAAATGTTTCCTTCGCTACGTGAAAAAATTGCACTTTTAGTTTCAACTTTCTCGTTGCTATTTGACGGCAAATATTACGTTTAACTAAATGTTTATTGATGAAACTCCTTCGAGCGATATTTGCACAGTTATGAATATTGAACGGTATCTTTTTAACTGTATAATACGCTATCTAGACTTGAATTAACAATAGCTGCACCTGCATTGTGGAGCATTATTCTACTCGTATAATTTAAAGCGCATAATTTTAAAGTACTTTTAAGTTATTTTTGGCCAAGTCAATTTATCATGAAAAGTACAAATATAATAAATCGATTGTTTGGCAACAAAAAGTGCTATGGCATCACATTTTGTCAATCTTATTATCTTTAAAACAGTGGTCATAACCGTGACTTAAAAGTAACATTTACCCAATTACGTACAAGAAAACGGTCTCACATTACCATATAAACGTTCTCAGACAAAATTTATGTTTTTGGACGAATCCCCGAGATTTTTTATCATCTGGTACAATTATTGAGTAATCACCATGTTCACTTTTCTCGACAGTATAATAGCGCCCAGAACGCTCTTTACAAATTGTAAAACATGAAAGGCACATTCAGTTATTATAATTCGTCGTCTGAACACTTTCTATTTCGCGGCATTTACTCAATTTACGAGCATTTTAAGAATCAATTAGTGTCTTTTACGATACGTTTTAATTCTTTGATATCAGAAAACTGAATTTATGTGATGTAATTCTTCGGAATTTTATGATACACTCACTGTTATGCTCTTACTCGGTCACGACTTCTGAATGGAATTTGATATGTCTACAAGTTTCGAGATTTATGTTTAACTTTATCTTTTCATTTCCTTCTAAAAGTTTTGGGTATTTTTGTAGGTAAAGGTATGATTTCTCTAAATTCTTTACTAGGGAAACAGTTTCTCTATTGCTTGTTAAATCAAAGTTGTCCCTAACTACTAACTTAGTAATGGATTATAGACTTTATTTCCATTGCTGCCTCTTGATTTTTGCCTGCTAAGCCATTTGGCATGACAATGCATTGGATTGTTTTCTTACTACATATTCTTGTATAGTATATCTTTAAGGTATACATTTATATAATACAAAACCATATCACCATTACGTGTACGTGTTTCTGGATTCGTTCGGCGTCCAGCTGTCAGAGATTGAATATATCAAGTCACGTTTGCAATTTCTAATAAAATTGCTTTCGGGTATAAATTAGGCATTAGAGTCCACGGCTCGGGCATATACCTGATGCTCATCACGTCCTAGCTTTCCCTTCGAGAACACAACACAGAGAAAACAGACAGCCCAAGAACTTGTAACTTTAGAAAGCCATTCGTTTTGGGCTGTGATTTTATAAAGCTGCTTTATTTTAATCCAATCAAATGACAAACTGTTTCGAAACGGTGGTGTGTGCTTCTTTTTTCCCAAAAATAATAGAAGTGCAACATACCTATCTAAGTTAGAAAATAATGAATCTAGCAGCACCTTATACAATGTAGTTGTAGCTAATAGCTAGATGCAATGCCATTTTCACAACCCACATTTACGATTTACTTCTTAGTAGTGAAAAGTAATATGGTACAATGAAACAAAATGTATGTAATTATATTTACTTTTTAAGCATAGAGGCGTGTTTGCGAAATATTTCCCGTTAAATAATGATTGGTTTATGTGTGCTGGCTTATTTCCACAGGCTATATCGGGGAAAGCCTTTCTTACAAATAACGGAAACAACAGTTGACTTGTTATAACAACGGTACATCTATTATTGGTGATCTGATCGAGGATTGATGGAGATGAGATGCTCACTTGTTCAGTGCCTGAGGAATGGGAGCGGTACGGGAGGGTGATTTTATAACATCAAACGTCAGGAAGATTTCAGATCTCCTGCAGAATTATACAGGGTGACTGGAACTGAACCCGCCATAGCTAATACGCGTATAGAGGAGGTCATTTGCTAATTATTGAACCTTACTTTCTATAGTTTAGGAGATATGTCAATTTTTAAACTTTTTTCAGATTTTTCCGAAATATTACCTAAAACTGCTTTAATTTTTTTCTCGCATGATTTTAACCGATTTTTTTATTTGATACTAATATCGAATAAACTTTTAGTTAAATCTAATTTTCAGATCCAGATAATGATTGAATAACTAGCCACGAGCCGCCAAAGTTCAACAAAAGTACAAACCACGATAAAAAATTAAAGTTCGAATTCGATTTAAAAAAAAGCTAATGGTGATAATGGATTGCCAATGATCTTCGGAAAAATCTAAAAAAAGTATAAAAATTGACATATCTCCTAAACTATAAAACTTTAGTCAAAGAAAGTAGGGTTCAATAATTAGCAAATGACCTCCTCTATACGCGTATTAGCTATGGCGGGTTCAGTTCCAGTCACCCTGACTGACTGAATAAAATGCCACAGTGTTAAGCTTGATGTGCTCTCCAGTGACATTATCGTATTCTTGCTTAAGTGAAGCAGCAAATCGAACGCACAGCGTCGGTTAGAGCTCTGTGATTGGTTCGTGTGTCACCCTGTGCGTCCACGCGCACTGTGAGACCTCATAGTAATGTTTGTGAATACGGGCGTAAATGTTGTTGGATAATCGCACTTAATACCTACGACTGGACAAGATGTCACAGTGTTAAGCTTGATTTGCTCTTCTTCCTTTCCCGGGACTCAAACTATCTCTATGCCAAACATCAAAATCGGTTCAGTGGTTTAGGCGTGAAACAGACAGACAGAGTTACTTTCGCATTTATAATATTAGTATAGATTCATTGGTAGGTTTTTGGAATATCAGTTTATTGTCCTCGACTAGAAATAAAAATGTATTAATTATGTAGTTAGGTAATGTTATGTAGATAGATGCCAGGAGCTATAAGATTCGTTCATTCATCTTATATGCCACTTCATTTGTATGAACCTTTTCAGACCTTACTCGTCTATTTTTAGACATATTACTTCGCAATATCTTTCTAATCAGCTGTCCATTTCATTCAACGCACTGTAAACCCTTATTTTCCAAATGATATGGTTCAAATTCGAATAATACATACGACCATTGCCACAATGGTAGCAATTAAAGCTCGCATTCGCTACATACATTTTATTGCTTTGTCCGTCTGTCTGGCGAAAGTCGATTATTTATGCAATGCGGCTTCCTATCTGAAATAATGATTGACTCGTATAATTTTTTGTGCAATACGTAATAACGTGTATTATTGTATTTATATGAAAGTCGTAATACAAATGCTTGCTATGAAAGTTGAGCAATCATTTTTCACGTGTGATAGAAGTAGAGATCAGTCCTTCTTATTAAAAACAGAAACTTTTCTTAAGGTGTGTGACTAGGCTTTTTTCCACGAGCTTGCTGTAGGATAGAAAATATTGTTATACCAATAAGCTTTAAACAAGCTGACTCTGATTGACAATATTTTGGAAAAGTGAATACAAAAAGAACTACATACAAGAAACCCGTTTATAACAGGTTCCAGAAGTAATCTATTATTTTATTGTGACGCCTTATTGTTAAAAACTTAACATTTTACACAATGAAGTTGTTAAGATAACATTAAACGTTTACATAAGCATTAGTTACATTATATTTTCTTTCTAAACACTTCCATTGTTGAACAAACAATTTAAACTATTGTTTTGTTGTGTTATTAAAAACTTATAATTACATACAATTCTTTATGTAAATACCTACCAGCTGAAATACTATTTCCACGTACGCTACGTTTCCCTTCTAAAAGACAGTTGAAGCCAATAATAATACGTTATTATTATAATTAATAAAACTGTTAATAATAACGTGTAATAAAAACAGTAATACTGATTGCTGGGTTTCTGCTTTTTAAAACACGGCCACAGCTGGCCGTAATTTGCTTTGTCGTATTATTATTTGCACGAAAATCTCGACAATTCTCGTATAAATACAATATAATGACACGAGCAAATTTGACCATACATTGACGAGTAACTGCGAGTAATATTAGAGGTGTCATTTGAAGATTTTATTGCTGTACTTACTAGCTTTTGCGTTGTCACAAATTGTCATAAATTATAGCCTATATTTTATTCTGGGTTATAAACAATAATACTGTAAAGTTTCATCAAAATCCGTTCAGTAGTTTTTGCGTGAAGGAGCAACAAACATTTTTACATCCAGACATCCATACAAACTTTCGCATTTATAATATTAGTAGGATTAGTAGCATGTGTGCGGGCGTAGGCCTATTTGCCTCTGGTAAATTAGAGGGTCGTGTTCCTGCAGTTTAGACCAAAATTTATTAATACTGCTACTGATATATGACAAAGTACCTATTACAGTTTAGGTATATGAACTGCCATAACAATACCATCAATATCAGTATAAAGATTTTCATAATTTCAGTATCAATTAGATAATATGCATTGATATCTTCACCTTATTGATTTCGTTTAGTTCCAAAATAGCTCCTATTTCATAAATAAGATGTTTACTTTGATGAGCCTCCATCACACACATAATAACCGGACACATCCCGATCAAGATTCTTGAAGTTGGGTTTTTCTGCCACAAAATACTTACAGTCAGCGTCAAATAGTTCGTGACACCCAAGGTAGCCAAAAAGTTCGTAACACGTCTTTGTTACAATGAGGGCTATCGTTTTAGCGCTCACCAGTTAGCGCCACTGTAGAGTAAGGTCCTGTCACTTGCTAGTAGCGAAGACAGTGGCGCTAACTGGTGAGCGTTAAAGTGGTAGGAGGACTATCGCAATTGCACTCATCAAGATGGCGCCACTGTAGAGTAAGGTCTTGTCAATCGCCAGGGGTGCCAACTGTTAAATAAAAAAACGATAGCCCTCATTGGAATAAGGTTGTGTTGTCAACTTTTCGGCCATTTTGGGTGTCACGAACTTTTAGAAGCTGCAAATATGGTATAACAGTAAAAACACCCAAAACAACAGATGACAAAAGAGGGCATATCGAAAGTGTAGGCCATCATAATATTTGTCTGGCACTCGCAGCGGTCATTACCGCGGCCACCTGGCACGGTCATTACCATCTCGTGTTTGTTACCGATTCCCATTTACCGAAATGATTTAACTAAAAAAAAAGAATCTCGACGAAAAATCTATTAAATTGGCATCCTTAAACCATTTGGAAAAGAATGATTTTCATTTAACGAGCATTAATTGATAAAATTTGAAAACTTTAATTAGTATCTTTTAGTTTTGAAAGAGAGTGCTTTCTGAATTTCTTCGTACAACGTTTATCATCATATTATTATAACTCTAGAATATCAAAAATAATTTTAAAAGGAAACCAGTTATTAAGGTTCGAGTTTGAGTTCCTCACAAACTCGAGTTATAATTTAATAAATTAAAAATCTTGTAAGAAAGTTAAAAGGAAGGAAATAAAATATAACACGGTTGTGTGCTATGAATAAATCAAGCAAAATGTTAAATGTAATTATGAAAATTTTTCTACTTTCCTTTAAGTATAGACCACAGCATCTTATTTAATTGTATTAAGTTCTATTTTGCAACGAAAATGTAGTGCTTGATCTGCAAAACATGTTAACAACTCTGACCCGGACTTTCTTGATACTAAACAACGTATAACGATTGTTAGACTTGTAGATAAATGCTTCAAATTAAATCAAACGAACTTATTGTTTCGCTTATAAGGGCTTATAATAAGTGGTCTTATATGTGGTCACTTTGGATCGTTTTCCAATCATTCTTCTATGCTAACAAGAAATTATTGGGGTGCTTTCATTTAGAGTAGAGCAGGATTTTCATAAATTCCCTTTAGTTCACTGAAATAAAATGTCTTTTTATTCAATTTAGACCAAGATTTGACACTTACGGCTAGTAATGTATAAATGTATTGCTTATCATCTACCTTCATCCTTCTGAGGTTCATTCAGAAAAACCTTAAGGAATGTAACTCAAGGTTTTTCTTAGTTTTAAGTCGCTGTGTAGAACTAATTACTTACTTTGTTATCTTAAATCCGCCAATAATTAGGCTCTGAAATAAGTGTATGTATTAAAACATCTTCCAAAGACTTCTCTCTCGTTGCTATTAATTTTTTATCTAAGATTACCTATTACCAATTTCATTTTCCAAGCCCTCACCCGACCACTATTTCTGTCAAGTGCACACGCTTACAAAGTGCTCCTACATAATCAAACCTGTAACTTTCCCCGTTTNTGCGCCGAGCAGCGCATGCAGGCCGGCGCCGCGATGTCCGGCACCCACTCCGGCGCGCGCTCCACGCCGCCCGCCGCCGCCGGACGCCGGTCTTCTCTGTCCCTGCGAATGTTACATTGTATTAGGATTATACCACAAAAATAATAAGTACTACCAGGCCTGTTCATCTCCGTGAGTTTATATCGAAAACAAAACACGCACGATGGCCCACCTGCAGGATACTATTCGACAAGGCCTCACATACGAGCGAACATTGACTCACGCACGCGTATTCTTGTGTATGGTGGAAGAAAATGGTGTAATAAATACTATGCAGTATTTAGCTGCCTAAATAATAATAAAAACAGAATGTACTTTTTTAAGTTGCCTCAAGACACTGAGAGGTAAATAAGTAGTTAATATTATTCATGCTAAATCATGTATTTGCTCCGCCATTTTCCGCAGTTTGGCACCTCACGTCACATCATTTTACCGAAGTCAGCCCTATAGCTTCGGCGCAGTGTCGATCACTGACGTTTGTCAACAAAATGGTGCTTGACTCTTGAGACAGGCTAAATTACACCATATTGTTAATGACATTGAGCATACATTTTTTTAAATACCTTCGCGAAGTAAAACTTTTGTACGTAGCCTTACTTATTATTATTCTGTGGTACTACGTACAAAAAGTTTTATTCACCAAGGTATTTAAAAAAATGTCTACTCAATGGCATCAACAATATGGTGTAATTTAGCTTGTCTCAGAGTCGAGCACCGTTTCGTTTACGTACGTCAGTGATCGGTACTGTGCCGATGCGATAGGGCTGATTGCTACAAGAAGCTACTGTATCGCCATCTAGCGCACAACACGCCTTTTTCTTTTTTCCCTAACGAATATTTTTTTTCCAATGGGTGAAGAATACGCGTACATACGCTCGCTTGTGAATCCCTTGTGGATTAAACCCGCCGGCGAGTACGCCGCAAGTGTTTTGTTTTCCATGGCTACTCGGGGAGATGAACAGGCCTGGTTCTCTATTGAAAATTATTATGAGCAGTGTATTCAGGTATCCACAGCGGGCGCACACCGCGAGGTTTGTCAGGAGTTTTAACGGAGGCCCTAACTGTATTGCAATCAAGTTTCTGCAGACGCCTGCTCCCCGCAGCGGACGCTCGTGCAAACAGCGCTACTTCGAAACGCTGTTTACTTAGTTTCGGGTCTATCACCATCGTTCATGCTCGTATCTTGTATTACGTGAGAGGGATAACATTTGATTTGCAATAGTTCCTCAGTAGAGATGGGTTATACTAGGTAAATTTGATACTAGGTGCACCTATTACTAGTATTTATTAATACTCGATCCAAATACCTATTCCACCTAGTACGTAGTAATTTAGCATACTTGACGCGACTAGTGCGGACTAATCCACGTAATATTATGACTTTAAAATACAATTTTTTTTTTAAAGATACATCCGTAGTATGAATAATGCAATTTGAAATTGAACTTCAACAGGCTTATGACTGTCAACTTAAAAGTTGGCGTATTTAAAAGATATCAATTTCATAAAAATATTTGCATATTTGTTCTTATTTACATGAATATGGTTTGACTACGTTTGTGTGCGTTTGCTTCGTCGCGCTCAAACTTGTTTGGTCAGACAGAGACGGAGTGAATCTCTACGTTCGCACATAAGCTTAGCGAGAAATACTAGGTGCGCGTAATACACGACTACGGATTACGCAATAATAACCTCTATTACTTTGATGGTAGGGTCGGAAATCGTGTAATTTATAAAATACTAGGTGGATCAAGTATAAAAAAAATTGGAATAGGTGCCGCCTAGTACTGTAAAATACCTAGTGTGTGGATCTGTTCTAGTAAATACGTCTCATCTCTATTCCTCAGTACCTGCAGCTGAGGTCGCCAGTGGACGCCGAGGCCTGCAGCGGCGGGTGGTCGGGCGGCGGCCGCGCGCTCACGGTGTTGCGGCGCCGCGAGCCCGCCTCCGACGCGCCCGAGTCTGATGTGCTGTCGCGTACACTTGCTCCTGGAGCGCACGCTCGTGCTAGTACCTGCAGCTGAGGTCGCCGGTGGACGCCGAGGCCTGCAGCGGCGGGTGGTCGGGCGGCGGCCGCGCGCTCACGGTGTTGCGGCGCCGCGAGCCCGCCTCCGACGCGCCCGAGTCTGATGTGCTGTCCGCGTACACTTCTTCGGCTGAGTACACGCTGTCGAATGAGCTGCCTGTGGACAAATGGGAAATGTAATAAACTGTTGTGTTTTATGCAGTCGTAAACTATACATAGCGATAACCCGAAGATTCGCGCTATCGCGATATGTGTAGTCAGTAGCAGTAAAATCGTGGTATTCAACTTCTGTGCTTTTTGCCCATAGTCACGATCACGTAGGAAAACTCCAAGCATAGCTCCCTTTATAGCCCTATGGGAGACCTTGAGCCTTCTTACGAGACCAATTTGTCACGTTAACTTAATAACACCGACTTGAGGAAATCCTTGGTGATATTCTTTATTTCGTCGGTACTTTAGTTCTCCTCATTTCTGATTTGATTACATAGGCAAACTCCGAGCATAGCTCTATTGCCCTTTGGGTGAACTTGAGCCTTTCATGAGGCCAACCCTATAGCAAGTAAGTAGTAGGGAGTAGTAGTAAAGTATAATCTGGGCCTTTTCAAAGCGAGAGTGAATAGGCACTTACAGGGCAGATATGTACCTTCCTAGACTGCATCCCACTTAACATCAGGTGTGATTGTGGTCAAATACCTGCCTTGTTATGCATAAAAAAAAAGTAACTTACCATTCTGTATGACCTGTTCCTCCGTAGGATGGTACTCCAACGCCGGCGGTTTATCCTCGCTCTCCTCTATGGGAGGCGGGGGCTCCGGCGGGTCGGGCGTCTGGTTCATGAGGAACACCGACTTGAGGATGTTCCTGAGATCCGCCGCGAAGTTGGTTTGGAGCTGGTCGGCGACGCCCGCAATGCACACGAATAAGCGGTGGATGAGATCTTCGCTTGACCTGAAGTGTATTTGAGTTACGATTATTCAATCTCTTCAGATTTTGTATTTGCTTATTTGAGGTTCTATCGTTCTACTTGGTAAAGTACGAAAAAATGAACCAAAATTCTACAGTGATGATTTGTATGAAAAGCTTGCTCATTATTATTTGCTGTATTCAATTGCAACTTAATTTGACCAACAAGTGATATCAAACGTAGGTATTAGCTCAAAATAAACAGCGTTTTAACACCTCATAAAATGTATCTCAAAATCAGAAAAACTGGTACCAAGGTATCTTTTAGTTTTTAGCCCAATGATAAGTAAAATAAGGTTCAAATTGTAGTTGTAAAATGGCCAAAAGATAATATCTGTAAAATATTATGGAAACACTATCTCACTTGAACTTGCCGCGCGCCTGCTGCCGCGCCGCCAGCTCCTGCGCCTGCAGCGCGAGCGCGATCTGCTCGTCGTCCGCGCACTCCGACGCGTCGCACATGCTGCCGCTGGAATAGTGTACGAATTGTTTTAACGCAATCAGACAACGCTAAGGTACGATATTTGCTGAACATGACTAAGCACGCAATTATTCTTGCCTATTTGATTTTTTTGAGATTTACAACAAGCCAGACTGAATACAAAGAAGCATAGATTCAAATATGCTATTGGTTAAATTTCAATATTTACCCATGAGCCTGCTCATAAATGAATAAAGTGCATTATGTAATGACGTGGTTTTAGAATACGAGCTAATATTAAATCAGTCGATTTGTAGTCACTTTTTTCTACTTTTCATTTGTGACCATGATCAAGTGCAATCGATATTACAACGCTAGCGCGACAAACGTGTAAACAAGACAATTTTATATGGATGGAACTCACCTTTCGTCCACAAAATGGTCCAAGTTCAACCTAAGAGGATTCTGATTCTGCGACGACCGGTTATCCAGTATCACCATACCAGGCGACCACATCTTCTTCTTTCTCTTAGCCTTGGTTCCTTTCCTCTTTTTCGTTCTAGACGTACTCTGTGACGGCACCGCGCTACTATTGTCTTCCACTAGCGAACTAATCTTCATATCAGACTCCCTTTGTCTTCTTAACTCCGTTATCACCTCGTCTATACTCCTAAATTCTTCTGTGCTAGCGTTCGCGCCCCAGTCTTGTAATTTTGAATTCGTCGCCTCACTCGACCCCTCCTCCTCACTTAACCTATTTATAACTATACTCGACGACCCGGCTTCGTTCTTCTGCGAATCATCCTCAACGTAATTTATATTTACAGTATTATTTACATCTGAAAAGGAACTTTCTAGTGTGTTTTTGGTGTCTTTCTCATCTGGACTCTCTAAAACCCTGTTCTGTTGCATGAATGACTCCTTTATGTCTTTACTCTGGTCTGTGTCTGGAGATCTATCTAGGCTTGTGTTTTCTGTGCTGACACCGGAATCGACGGGCGATTCGTGGTCACTTTCGTATCCTAACATGAACTTAACCCTTTCGTCGTCTTCCCTATCTAATGTCATTTTAGCCGAGTGGAAACTCGTATTGTCATCGTTACTTTCGTCAATCAAACTCTGCCTCATCTCTTCGTTGGTTAGTAGTAAAGAACTTAAATTAGCGTTAGCGATAGAAATGTTAGTATTTACAATATCCGTGTCTATATTATCTGGAATTATTAGGGGGAGATCTGAGTTGTGTATTGCATTCGCGTCGTGACTCTCATCGTCTTGGCTGAACACAGCTGAATTGTTGTGGGAGAGAGACATCACTACAGGCTCATGGCTTATCGCATTCGGTATGAGATACCCATGACTTGTAGAGGGCAAACAACTCAGCTGTTCGTTCCTGGGTCCGGAGAATCCGTACGCTTCTGTGTCATTTATTAATGTCGGTACATCGTTGGTTGAGAACGAGTGTTTCTGGTTATGGTCAACGTCGACGTCGTTGGCCATTATTGAAGATAATCTATCCGCTATTTCGGTGACTTGCTCATTCAATGAGGTCACCAAATCGTGGTCGGGTAACTGTCTGTCGGTGGAAGTAGATGCAGCCGCATTTATGACTAGCGGATCGAACATTTGTAGTAGCCCATTCGTCGACAAGTTTCTTAGAGAAGCCAGATCGCTGCCCTCTGGTATTCTTAAAGACATTTCGCTGCTGGGTTTTCTGGTTCGTTCCGCGTAATCTTCGCTGTCCGTCGTCACAGTGGTTGATGCCAAATCGTCTCTGGATTTCGTCGTTTCTAGTTCTTCCGTGCTGTCTAGCGTTGAGAGGCTTCTCATGGAGGATAGGTCGTCTCTTAGGCGTGTAGGGGGAGCTTGGGGGGCCTGGGGGGGCCGGGGGGGCACGGGGGGCCCGGGCTCGGCGTGCGAGAGGCGCCGGAGTCCGTCGATGATGGGCGTCATGACTTCAATGTTGTCGGGCAGATAGTCGCCGTCGGTTATCGTTGGTTCGCTTGAGCTGGAAAGAAAAGAAATGTCGTTAGTTTTGTGGTAATAGCAGCTACTTAGGGCCGTGGCAAATATACTAATACTTTAAATATCGACGAACAGCTATTTTGGACTCTTTTGAGAAGGAAACGCTCGTATGTGTTACTACTCGAAAGTTCCAAATGACGTCAGTCTTGTAAAAGATGCAGCATCACCAAGTCGCTATTCGCCAATGTTTAACATTAGACACTTAATCCCAGTGGTTTTTTAGAGATGACACGAATGAATCTTCCTTTAGTTATTTAGCCCAACAAACAGTATTGCCAATCAAACATAAGACTTGATTATCTTAGATTAATAGATTATTATTATGTAAACAACCTGCAAACATTAAACTAAAAATATAGAATAAGAATCAGCTGTAAACGCTACAATTCAAAGCTTTAACAATACCATTACGTGGACGCAAATATTGTTACTAGAAATGACTTACACTCACGTAAACATTATAGGAAATAACTAGCGGCCGCCCGCGACTTCGTACGCGTGGATCCCGTTTTACCCCCAGGGGTGGAGTTTCGTAAAATCCTTTCTTAGCGGATGCCTACGTCATAACATCTACGTGCATGTCAAATTTCAGCCCGATCCGTCCAGTGGTTTGGGCTGTGCGTTGATAGATCACTATGTCAGTCAGTCAGTCAGTCAGTTATATTAGTCACCTTTGAGTTAAATATATTTAGATAAACTTACCTTTGCGTATACAGTTCTCTGCAATGCGCGTGGTCTGCATAGAACCGCGACACAAATTCCCCGATGTCGGGGTATGACGTGTCTCCCTCTGCATCGTCCCCTAATAACAACAATAAATAAATGTGTAAAATGATGTTTTCACCTATAATTAAGTTTGCATTTAACAAGTGTCATTTTTTATAGTTACTTTTGTGAAGCCTCAATGTAACCTTGTTGGTGTTCAAATAAATCTATATAATATAAAAGAAAGTCGTGTTAGTTACTCCACTTACAACTTAAGAACGGCTGAACCGATTTAGCTGAAAATTGTCAGGGAGGTAGTTTAGAGCCAGGAGAAGGACATAGGATACTTTTTATCCCGTTCGAAATTAAAAAAAAATCTGCTTATTTATTGTCATTAAGGCGGAACAAAGTTCGCCGGGTCAGCTAGTAAATAATATTTGGGAAAACGCGAGACTTCACTGGTGACTAGACACTAGATACCCAAGGGTGCCAGCCTGTAGGCCTAGGATGTGCGCCGTGATAAGTTTTATCGAGCTATTTTATCGATTTTACGAGATAACCCCTTTACATTTATTGTCTAAAATCATCAATAAGATTTTATCAAAGTTCGCATCCTGGCTATCCTGATGAGTCCAAATATCAGTCTTGTTGGCGCCACTATCTTAACTAATGGCAAGTCACAGGACCTAACTCATTAGTTCAGTGCCAACTGGTTGCAAATGGTTTTCACTTGTCTCAAGACATTCTAAGAGGTTGGAAAAGTCTTTTTTGGTACCTAAAGCTATTTTAATAAAATCTGTTTCGAGGAATCGAAAGTCCACAATGATTGATATTTAGACCACAGTCAAATAACAGATAGTAACTTACCTCCAGTCAACTCAAATGCAGACAAGTTAGAGATGTCTTCGTTGGTGCACAACAGTCGTTCCAGCGCCATCAACTCTCGCCGGTCGAGCGTCCACAAGAGAGATCGGATCTTGTGTAACAGCGTGCGAAAGGGACGGAACATGTCTGACATCTCCTCTGAAACACAAAGGGAAGTATTAGAAACAGTTATTCTACGTGAGTGAAAGAAACGGTGATATACAATGTTCGTGTATGCAAAAGTTTGCAGTTCAAACGGTGCTAAGTACTTAGTTTAATTTACGCCCGTATTCACAAACGATGCTTGCATAAGTGAAGCAGCAAATCAAACGCACAGCATTGAATAGAGCTCTGTGATTGGTTCGTGTGTCACCCTGTGCGTTCACGTGCACTGTGAGACCTGAACGGGCGTTATTCTTTTACCTGTGTATAATACTATGGGACTTTATTTAACTAAAAGTGGCTTTTAAATCAATACTTTTAATACAATTGATAGGACTTCTTTCGAGAAAAGTATTTAGTGCCCTTTCGTTTAGCCTGGCCTTACTACGGTAAATATTACATTTTCATTAATGCTTATACTGGCTAACAACAAATAAACGAAATCTTCTATTTCGTTTTCGTCT
Source organism: Ostrinia furnacalis (assembly GCF_004193835.3). Lineage (NCBI taxonomy): Eukaryota > Metazoa > Arthropoda > Insecta > Lepidoptera > Crambidae > Ostrinia > Ostrinia furnacalis. The sequence continues at coordinate 63,824 of NW_021136898.1, read as the reverse complement.
TTGAATTAATCCATGGAGTAGAAAAACGTACCTGGCAGTTTGTCTATGCTAAGCGGACCACTGGAGTAGATGAGCAGGCCACTGACTATCGCCAAGCGAGGCACGGCGAACATGAGCGCAGGATCGTACGAATCCACCTGGAATCGATATAAGGTTTCATTAAGACATGATAGTTACAAATTGACAACACTAGCGAATCGAAAGAAAAAGAACTACATATAAAAAGAGACAGCACGTTGTAGATAGCACTGAGCTAACAAAAAATGATAAAGTGCATTTTTGTTGTTGTACCATCTTAGTTTAGCTATACAAAAATACTGTCAAACTCTATACAAAAAGCACCGGTTATGGTTTTAGTTACGGTTAAAGTAAGGTGGAGCAACTCAGCCTTAGTATTGGGACTCGCTATTTCTATAAATGTGAGTTAAGCAACTGCAACAGTTACACAACACCAGAAAATAAATCATGTACTTAAAGGTTCTTTCAAATTGGACATATTATAAGACGACAGCCGTTTGCACGCACACTAACTGTTGGTAATTGACATTTTTATTCCAACGCAGATGTGATACAGTGTGCGTCCGAATGGCTAAAGTCCAGCTCAAAACGTCTTATCCCTTAAGATATCTATCATTCATTGAACTTCATACCTGTTCCTGAGTCAAAAGGTTCTGCTTCAATGCCCTCCTAAGACTCTCAGAGAACAGAACACAGATGAGCTGCTGCGCTTCGAACTCGTGCGGCGTCTTCACGTTCACCATGGCGCTGACGTAGCACAGCTCGAACTCGGCGAATAGTCTGGAAGAATGGGAGACATTATCATCAGGTCATATAGTGTCCACTACAGAAGGAGCTCTAAATGACCAGAGGAGAAAGAGGATTTGGAATATACTCGCCATGCTGGTTAGACGTGACATGAATGGTGGCAATCAGTCAATGTGTGTTTTTCTAGAGTAGTCAGTCCCTTGAAAACTAAGTCTCTGTAGAGACTAGCCATTTCTATGAGCCCACCTGTCCAATATCCTCAGCGAGCCTGGCGAAGGCCAGAGGCTCTCGAAGTTCGCCAGCGGAAGCATAGCAGTCTGTTCTTTCAAAGTGGTCCTTGGGGAATTACTGGTCTACTACCCTAAGTTCTTGGAAAAAGCGACAGGGATGGGAACGAGCATAGACTGGTCTTTACCTGTCAAATATCCTCAAGCTCCCGTGCTGCAATAGCGAATATCCTCAAGCATTGTGCTTTGGAAATTACTGGTCTACTACCCAATGTTCTTGGGATTAGCTGCCGGAATGGGAAAGAGAATAGAGACTAGTCCTTTTCATGAAGAAGAGGAGAGGAGGAAACAAGGATAGAGAGCAGTCCTATAGATAGACCCACCTGTCGAATATCCTCAAGCTCTCGTGCAGCATGTCGTCGTGCTGCGACAGCGCGAGCCCGCGCGGCCTCAGGCACTGCTCGCGGAGCAGCGAGCGAACTGTCTCCAGGCTGCGAGTGAGCGCCTTGGCCAGCGGCCGCATAGCAGCCGATTCCTCTTCGCGATTCATTATGGAAGAGCCCGCTGCTAAGCACTGGAATTAGAATATAAGGGATGATTTAGTTGCTAGTACAGAAATAAATAAAATAAGTTCCTACACTGTCCACATTCAGGTCATTTTGCGACCAATATCAGAACGTCGGTCCACCTAGTGAGCGACGACTTGAGAACTTTTCGACATCAACAGCCATCAGTTCTACGAGCTGATTGATGTATTCCACAGTCATCTAAAATGGTACATAAAACAGATACAGGATTACGCATGATAAGCAAAGGACCGACGACCTCATAAAGGTAGCAGGAAGGCGCTGGATGCAGGCCGCTACCAACCGGGCGATGTGGAAATCATTGGGGGAGGCGTATGTTCAGCAGTGGACGTCCTGTGGCTGAAATGATGATGAAACAAAGATTCTAGCATTAATTACTTCGGCCCCAAACCACAACTGGCCAGCCAGGTTGTCCTGCAGCACGTCCTCGGGAAACTTGACCCGGAAACCCCGCGCCACCCGCTCGTCGCCCAACAACTGGTCCATGATCTGGCTTGTGATGTTCAGCACTCGGTCCTGGAACAAGGAATAACATTTCAAATTAATCCATTGCGAAATTAACCTGTTAATCATCGCTTCAATGGTCGTGGTATTCCCACTTCTCGTTCCCTCTGCAATTCCTGTGTAGCCAGGATCTACAGCTTGACCGCCAACAAAAACCCTTTTCAGTGGTCATTAGGCACCTGGCTGCCGTGACGTCACATCGACGCTCTGGTACGGACGGGACGGACGCGGGGAGGCGTGAGGGCAAGAGGCGAGGGAGTCGCATTCCAACGTGGTGCGCAGTTAGAATATTAGCGCAAATTTTAGTTGCTACATAATATTTTTCTGAATGCATCCGAGAGTTGCTATTCTGATTTAGGTGTATGATAAAAAAAGAAATGCGGTGCGTGGAAGTTATTAATATAAACACAGTGTTAATTTCACTAAAACGCGGTAAAAGCCACGAGCGTTACCTAGTAAGTATAGGTGTAATCGAAATGACGCGTTTCATAATATAATATCCGTGATCACAATCGCTTATATTAGCCGATAGGAACGAATGTCCAGCTCGTGATTTCATAATAAAGCATTTTGTATGCAATTTATTATTAAATAGATTACCAAGTTGCGTTCAATATATTGCTTCCGAGCACTGATAACTGATAATAACTGAACCAATAAATTGCATAGTCAAACTTGTTATCTTTAACAAATATTATGTAGATAGGTGCAGTACACTCAGCGCAGTTAATTTTGTTTTGACTGCTACACTGCCTTAGCTAGCCTGGTAGACTACAACGCAAGTAAAACTATACTACCATAACAACTATTACTCACTATCTTGTTTATGTACCTGTAACTAGCTTTTTGCTCATGGTTTTGCCCCCCTTTAGGTCTGTCACAGCTCAGAAAAACTACATAACGCGAGTGAACCCTTCCAAAAGCCGGGGTAAAAACTATCCTGTTTTTCCCTGGGTCTTCAACCATATCTACCCCTTTCATCCAAAGCGGTCCAGTGGTTTAGACTTGAAAAGGTGACACACAGACAAGAGTTGCTTTCGCGTTCATAATATTAGTATGGATTAAGGCATAGGCATAGCATAGTGTTGCACAGTTGCATCGCTCGTGCACTAATACATAACATGAGTTCGACTCGATAACCCCTGACATTGGACGGCCAAGTTTGTTGTACGAGCACAGATGTTCAGCTGTTAGATAACTTTAATCTGTTGATGGAATCTGAATCTTAGTTCAAGAAGTTCTTTGTGAAAGTATTCACTTATGCCTGCAGGCAGATTTTTGTGTTACGACACTTAAACTTGAAGCATTTGTCACAATGGAAGTCGAGCTGCGTTCACTTTCCGCATTCAATGTGGCAAATCTTTTAGATGAGCCTTTAGGGACCTGTGTCAAATCGCTGCAATGGTTACACATTAGAGTAATTAGATATCCAACAAGCAATATAACAGTGGGGCGGAAAATCGTTATTATGCTCATAGTCATGCAACGATCTCCACTCATAAATGATGGAAAACTACTGAGTTTTATTAGAAGATCTAGAGTTTGATAGCTCTTTCGACTACAGTGTGTAAAGGTTATGGCATACTGTAAAAAACCAAATAGACTCTTGCAACAATCCATTCAGAAACGGCTTTCAGTTGTTGAACACCAGTACTGATAGACCTCAGCGAGTTCAATTCAGTCCAGTGAGCTCCAGTGACAAAAATACCCCCTGTAGTTGTAAAAAACATCTGACGCTCATTAAGCGCAATCAGGTGGACCACTTAGATCGGAACCAATCCAATATCGCAGCGTGACCAGTCGTAACGCCAGCATAACACCCAAAGAACCGTGTTTTAGATGTAACCAAGCGGCACGAGTCACGAAATGCACCTTATTACTTAAATCTCCAAAATATTAGACTTACATTACAGTAGTTAGAGTTAGTATAAAGTCGATGATTATTTAAAAGATAAAAATGTTTGGGATACGTTACTGCCTAGCTCGCATAAATATTTATAACTTTGTACATTTTAAAGCATGTAAACCTTTGAAAAAGAGGCTGACAATAGTGACTGAGTTTCTTGCGCTGCTTCTTCTCAGCACTGGCCCATTTATTGTCCTGAAGCAGTGGTAGGGTTAATACTGGGACGTGTAAAAGTGCTTTTTTTAAGCCTATTTACAGAAATAAATGAGTTTTAATGAGTTTTTTAGTTTTGTTAAATATCTGCAATTCGGAACACTAACAACAAGAACTCAATACGTAAACATAGTAGCATTAATGTTCAGCTAGTAACGCCCGTATTCACAAACGATGCTTGCTTAAATGAAGCAGCAAAACGCACAGCGTTAAATAGAGCTCTGCGATTGGCTCGTGTGTCACCCTGTGCGTCGACGCGCACTGTGGGACCTCATAGTAATGTTTGTGAATACGGGCGTAAGATATTCGCATTAGGTCGAAAGATAGAATGTTTATCAAACAAATGTTTTGATATTCTAGTGGGTGTGTGAGAAACGCCCCTAACGCCCTTTTCTGTTCGTGACAGCTCAAAATGGCATAAACACAAACACTGGCCTCAAACAAAGTTGTTTATATTGTTTCACATATTAAAGTAGCTAGGCTTTCTAAAAGGGGTCATTGTGGGAGTCTAAAAGTCGATTCGTCACAATTTGTAACTTTATATGAGAGTAAATTCGTCATATGAATGACAATGTGTAGGTTCACAATCCACGCCAAAATAATTTAGTTACAAGAAAATAAAAGAATACGAATTTACACGTGTAAACAACGATTCGTCACAGGGAAAACGTGTAATGTTTTTTCTTTCCAAGAATCAACTTTGAGGAAGATCTAAAATAAACACACTACTATTTTGAAGACACAAACTTCTAATAATCTAGTGCTTCATATAATTTACTTTGATATGTGGGACAATTTCCACCTCCCGTTCACACCGCTGCAACTTCTGTGTAGCCAGGATCTACAGCTTGACCGCCAATAAAAACCCAACCAGTGAAGGTCAACTTTGTCCCAGGGGAACGTTATTATGATATAGGTACCTTTAACAAACCTATTAAAAAATCAGGATTCATTAACAACAAAGTAATGGTTCCCACACCCTCAAATAAGACAATCAGGAATTAACTAGGTAGGTATTATTTTCATTTATTTCGTATCACATCCTTCAGCAGACATATCGATTCAGCGACCCAAATAGCTCAGGGTTACCTTATAATTTTCCAATAAACTAGTAGAGGTCTCCTCCATATGTATTCTACGACTAATCGCATTACAATTCTAATTCAATACGCCCCGAAAGCGAGCATGACGCACTTTTGATCTAATGAATGACATTAGTAATACCAAAATCCAGTTTGGATCAGTTTAATCCGGATTATTTCAGATTAATATGGAAACGTGTGGTATTCAGTTTACGTTTGAAGTTCTTGAATTACAGTAATAATGTGTCATGTAGGTACGTACAGGGTGAATTTTTCAAGTGGTAGTTGATCTAATGTACCACAAATAGCGAAAAAAGCCGAAAGAATCTTGAGGGTTGAAAATTATTTTTGTTTTGTCCGATTCAGAAAATAGAAAGTAGCCTTAATGTTAATACTTTATTGATCAGGATTTTCAGCCATAAAGTTTTCTAATTCTAACGAGAACTTATCATGATCTTTTGGATGCAAGACAACACCGACGGCGTATTTTTTTCTTAGTTAGTAGACTTTTAAAAGGTTCTTTCACACGCCCGATCCATGATATCTTTTTAAACAATAACCCTACTGTACTGTGCCTACTAGGTATTCTTCACTACTTTGAGACAATAACATGTGCAAGAAAGTCTTTAGCAACATAATTTAAATCCGACTGTACCAATACGTACTACTGAAGAAGCCCCATTTGTTACTACGGCCGTGCCAGACGCATTAATGTTTTTATGTCTGACAGACATCCAATCAGTCTATCATTAGATAGAAACATACTAAATCGCATAAGATAATAGTTCCCGTATGATCATGGCCACTTTAGGTGTCACGAAGTATTTGACGCTGATTTTTTTTATGCATAACGAGGCAGTTATTTGATCACTGGACTTTGACGGAATAGATTGCCACCTTAGAAGTGTCATGCCACCATAGTAACTGAGTTTCTTGCGCTGCTTCTTCTCAGCACACTGTCCCAGTTATTGTCCCGAAGCAGTGATAGGGTTAAATAATACTGGAACTACAGGCATCAGCGAGGTTACTACTTTATCCAAGGTTCGTATATTCCCATCGCTGTCTTGCAAAGCGAAATTCCTGCAGGAGCAACAGTGACAGATAACGATGAGATGGCGGAAACGTGTGCAAGGGATCCCATTATGTTAAAAACTCACTCTCATCAACTTTTCCAGCTCGTAGATGTAAAAAAATGGGACACGTTAGCAATCGGGCCTTATCAAGCGAACATAATAAAAAGTGTAGCTTTCTATCAATGATTTCTACTATCGAGAAGTTTTTCAATCGATGTAAACGTCTGGCAGATTTCACACTACCTACCAACATACATACTCGTTCATTCGTAACAAAATAAACAATTACGTTGATTTATTATTAATTTTATTTTCACAACTGAAATAATGATGCTTATTGCAGCAGCAAGGTGCACAGGCAATTAGATTCATCAACATTCTTCAGGAAAAATTTACAAAGTACAACAGTAACTTCTCTAAAACATCCCTTCAAATCCTCAACTCAACCCATCTGGCAATCATAGAGTTAAGGCCAAAATCCTCCATTTGCCCCTGGTAAATTACTGAAGATTCACCTCCTGTAGAGTGTAGTGGATAGAAACTAAAATACCTGATGATGATGATGCCCTTCAATCAGATCAGTTAATTCCAACATTTGATTTTCAGGCACTTCGACAAAAACGGCAATTGAGTTTGCAAATATGATAGTTATGGTTCCTATATTATCTACCTATCAAAATCTATAGGGAAATCGCGTTTTGACAGGTCATAAAAAGTCACGTCAATCGACTCATGGTGTAAGTAAACCCAGTTAAGCGGACAACAACAGATTTATTGTCCCGAAGTAGTGGTCGTTAAAGTACCTAATACTGGGACATGTAAAGGCGCTTTTTAAAAGCCTATTTTCAAATAAAAGAGGTTGTAATGAGTTTTAGGAAACAGTATAGCAGAACAGTAATATTTAACCGTGTTGTATTTGGTGCTCCAAATCCGTGCCGATCGTTATCAGTATATTTTTGTGACAGAATCATTTGGATTTGCGTTGAGTCATGTTCAATCAATGATGAGTATATTTATAACCGTGTATGTGGGTGTGTGTAGGACAAACCGTTTAGCCCAAAAACCTTATTCGACAGTGTAAATGGTTGGAATCGCATGTTAGATTCTTAGGGTGCGCCTTCACTGACAGCGAGCACTTGTAATGATGAATGTCATCGTTGCGATTCAGCTTTCTTTGACAAAACCTGCAAGTTATATGGGGTAACACTGTTAATTTTACATAGCATAGTTGGAGTGTTGTTTTGAAGCATTATTAGTTCAAGAATTAGTTTACGGTTTTATGAACTTTGGGAGACTGACGGCTTATAGACAACTAATAGATTTTGCTTTTTTTATTAAATATATTTATTTTTAATTAAAAAGAGTTTGGTATTAAAATACGAGGGTTAAATACATTATTTATATTGTGACTTGTCAGTCTGTCAGTCGGAATTTGCAAACTAATATTTCGCTACCACAATCACATTACAAATGTAACCTGTGTTCATACACAATAAAGACTTTATTACTTACTTACCTACTTACTTACTTAATGTGGTTGTGAAATGTTCGTTTTTAGGTTGTAGTGAGGATGCACCCTAACGCTAATTTAGCTGTCAATTAAAAATTACTTAACAAAATTCCAGCAGTATGAAAACATGCGGTAACGTATTATGTTATTAAAACAGTGCAATTACTTTAAAGCATTTGCCGGCAAGCAATCAGCTGATCTGCTTGTTGCATGCACAATACATAATGTGGGAACACAAGAAAATAATTTCTAAGGCTAGGTTGCATTCTCTTACTTTAACTTAAACAACATGTCCAGTTCAGTGTGGCAAATCCTTAAGGGATTAGTGTCATTTGAGAATTTCTACATAAATAAACCTCACTTTGATGATTAAGTTGATTTCGTTTAAAAATACCTTATTACCTTTCTTTTGTCATGTTACGTTGCTCTACAATACAACTAACATTCCAGTCATTTCCTTGTTATTCACAAGCAGCGTATTGTTCTTCATTTCTTTTGTGATTCATAATGACTTCAAGTGATTGATAAAAATGTAAAACGGTTTGTATTTTAGAAAATACGGAATTTAGATTTTTAACAGAATTAGGAAGTTTAATTACAAGGTTTTCTATTTTTGGTTAGGAAAATTCATCATTATCATTTCAGTCACATGTCCTGTGGAAGGCAGGTGGACCGACGGCCTCATAAATATGTGTTGAACTTGAAGTCGAGTGTTCTAGAATCCAGGTAGAGAAAGCACTTAAGAAACTTTACTCATTTCGGAAAAGGTTGTAGTTTCAGGATTTTAATTGCTTCACGTAACTTTTGCACGAAACTTTTCTAGATTAAAACCATAGGACAGAATCTATTTTGGTTTATTTAGTTTTGATTGTTTTGTAATACGGACCTCTGTCTTCTCTGTGTTTCTTATCGCATCGTCACACAACGTCACTTATTGCCATGGCATCGTATCAACAAATGACACGAGTGCGGTCATAGTTTCCTATCATTCAATAAATTTTGACCTTAACGCCTGAGTTGATAACGACTATGCGTGGGCGGCGTGGTATTGGGTAGATATTGGTGATAACATTTGTTTATGTTGGTTGTAGTGTCGACCAGCATAAGTATACGTTTTGTTGCAAAATAGCTCATAATGCAACTGAATAAGATGCACAATGTTTAGCTTGGCGTGCCCGTACCTACTTACTTGAGACTGAGTACATTGGACCTATTTTACGTCACTCATAACATAGAAAATGATCTACCAACATAATAAATCACAACACATAAACGCCTTATAAAACACTTTACTTTGTATAGATGAAAGCCTGTGATTAGTCCAAATATTAATTTAGCCATCCTCAGGCTAAAAACATTTGATTTGCAAGGAAGACAGTCGAAACCAAAACATAATTAGGTACGTGAAAAATAAAACTTAATAATAATTAATCTAAAGACTTCCGCAAGGCAATACCAAGGTACCTATTAAAATAAAGGTAACTGAACATAATACTACCTGCTATTAGATAGAATAATGGACTTTCTATAAGGAAAGGCAATCACGTCCGGATCTAGAATTCTAGCCAGACCAGAGTACCTAAAGAAAGTGGTGCGGTGGGCTTACACACAAATGGTCTGCTAACCTAGAATCCAGGTCCAAGATGTACTCTATACAGTCAACGTCAAATAGTTGGTGACACCCAAAGTAGTCAAAAACTTTGCGACACGTCTTTGTTTCAAATGCAATGGCACAGTTACACTATGCGCGAAATTGACCGAAAAGGAACGCAAGCAGAAGTATTAAACTTCACAAACATTACTTTGAGGTCTCACGGTGCGCGTGCACGCACAGGGTGACACACGAACCAATCACAGAGCTCTATTCAACGCTGTGCATTCGATTTGCTGCGTCACTTAAACAACAACTAAAAACCTTTACAATAATGGTAACAAAACAGTATTTAGAACCGGGCAAGGCTGCACGGTAGTCGAGAGCACATAATACTATACAAATCCGTTACAAGTTAGACTCTATTACAGCTGTATAAGACGCCATGTATATAGTTTGATGTGCTGTCGTCTGTAATCACCCAATCACAAGTAATCACCCACACATTACCATAACTTGTCCGGAAACCATGTCTTGGGAACAAAAAATGAGTTAGGCTGAGTTGTACCATCAAACTTTAACCGTAACAATAACGTAAACCGGTGCTTTTTATATGGCGTTTGACATATTATTGACGTATGTTATAGTTAAAGTAATATGGTGCAACCCAGCCTCAGTCAAGCAGTCAACACGAACATTGGTTTGTCAATTATTTCGTGAACAATGTTAATAGGCGAGTTAATTTGCTAGCTGGCTTTAATTTAGGACAAAATAACAGTAAATAAATCAAAAATACTGTGACAAAATAAAGGATGAATAGAAAAGATTTAGACTTCAAATAGGTATTCGATAAATGTTATGTTCAAGTATTAATATGAAAAACTGTTTATTTCCACTTAATTTTTAGAGTTAACATTATAACAAAATTATCTTATCTTATCAAAAATAAAATAGATTATTTTTATCTTGTCATTAAAAGTATTGCTTATTTATTTAATCCCCGTGTAACTTATTTATCTAATCACTAATCAGTACAATAAAAGCAGTATTTTCAGACTTGCTATGTAGTTTTAAAAGATGTTAGTTTTATGTGCATTGAAACTGAAGATAAATAACAAATACGTAACAATAAGGTATTTATGGGTAACATTATTCGTATCTTTGAGTGAGCCGCATCAAAATTCATATATTCACTCAGCGCCATTCACTATCGTTGATGCTACCGATTTCCATATCTCTATCGAGAATTAACTTCATGAGGTTCCTTTATTGTTATGTATTCTATTCCTATCAATGCCGTTTCTGCTGTTTTGGGCTTTTAACCAATTGCTAGAGTTGAGTATTTGTGTTTTATGTGTTAAACGTATTGAAATGCTAGAACCAGATGTTAATGGATAGTCCAATTTACTTGCTTGCTGTTGCTGCATTGAAAGAGAGCAAAGATTTTCGAACTAAAGCCAAAATAGTTTCTGATGTTGGAAGCGGCTAACTAAACAAAACACTTAGATTAAAATTGGTGAGTAGAAGGTATGGAATAACAAAAGCCGCAATAGTGTGTAAAATTAACGAAAACAAGGTAACATCACGTTATCAGAAGTGTGGTCAGAATTATCACAGGAAAAGGTAAAGGAAAATGTAAACAACATACCAGCAATCTAATGAGTAGAGTTCCCTACCAATGGCATGTACCTGAATTCATACAAATCCAAAGGCATGAAATAAAACGCACTTTCTTGCTGGACAGAAAAGAAAACTGAACCCTTCGGGTGATACTCTGAACAAGAAGAAAAAGGAATCCAAGAAGATGATCCCCCTAACCAAGAAAAACATACGTCACGATATTTCAGCCAGCGTCAAATAGTTTGTGAGACCCAAAGTAGCCAATAAGTTCGCAACACGTCTTTGTTACCATCGAAAAAGGTTGTGTTGACAACTTTTTGACCACTTTGAGTGTCACAAACTATTTGACGCTGACTGTACCTACATCATAGCTATAGAAAAATAATTGCTGGGGTTTTTAAGGTGGGTTTTATATCACAACATCCGTTGCATCGTACTCATCGTGTCGGAACACATAAATTATGAAATGGAGAGTTTATAGATCTTGCAGATAAATCTGATTTTAGATAAGCAAACCCTTCTAAATTGGATAGAACGAACCAAGTAACATACCGTGCCCACCACAGAATGGTATAGTGCCTTAGAAATAGATAGTCTACACACTAAGATACTAATCGCAAACCCCCTCGCGCTTTTTCACCTGAAAAATAACTAGATACGCGCAATATAGATATGATCTATCAAAATTTTAACCAAAATGTGCAAGAATAGCTGAGAAAATACGGAAAAATCGTTGTGGAGTAACTGCTCAGTAGTTATTTGTTTGTTTTAATAATATTTGACAAGTAAATTGTAACATGCCTGACCTTTGTCAAGGTGTTAATAGAGCCGTCGGGACATGGCTTGCTCTACTTTGTTTGAACAACACTCAAATCTGTGTTTATTTGTGAATTATCACTGAATTTTAATGTAGTCAACAAATGATAGAAGACAAGCACATCACGCTAAGCTTTTTGGTATCTTAATGAAGTTGGAATAGATGCTTCAAGCACAGAATAATAAGTACTCTTCAAGTAACAAAAATGTATAGTCTGATAAGCTGATTAAGTACACGAAAAAGTGACCAATAAGATAGTTGTAGTTTTGAGTATGAATCGTATACGCACATCCTTGCTAGGTAATGCTAGTACGCAACTCCAGTACCAGCCTTTATGTTCGCAAACTCATACAACCTTAAGATCTTTAAAACACAATTTTGGGCAAGCTTGTTTCACTGTACCTATCTATATCGCAACTGCTCACATCGGAGATTTTTTTAAAGGCAAACCTATTTATTGGAAAGAAACAATCCTCCTGACGCACTCGGGTAAAAAATATACATCCAATGTTGTAATCGCAAGAAAACAAAACATTGTCATAGAAGTCATAGCAATATTGAATGATGTGTACGCTTTGAAACAGTCTATTTAAATGCACGTTCTACTTACTTTCATAAAAGAACAATATAGTATTCCCATGGAGAATTATGAATAGTCTTGCGCTGACTTGAATCGACCTTGCCATATCAATTGCAAAACAATGCGTTCTTAAGGTCAGAACATCCTGACATTTGCAACACTGTTGACCTATTTTATGACATATTATATGGGTCATAACATAATATAGCAAATAGTCTGCTTGCGATTCGTTCTGACATTCATAAATGATTACAAATGTAAATACTTAAATAATTCACCTATTGTTATGACGGTTTATTCAGGAAACGGTGTTTTACTATTGATGAAACTAATTTTATCAAATTGTTGTAAGCGCTAATTCCATCTAGGGAGGGTTTCCATTTGAATACTCTTTAATGCATTTAAATACATATAATTCAAGTGGCAAGATTAATAGCCGTTGTATTATGTATACCTCTATATCGACGACATGGTAATGTTGTTTTTAAAACAACAAAATCGGACGGATTAAATGCTGAGTTTTGGGCAAAAAACCATATGGCATTGCGTTGTGACGTTATCGCGAACGCGACCTCCGATGCGCGTGAGTCATTGAAACCAGGCCTACTCCAAAACACGACATGTAAAGTTTTGAATGTCTCCATCCCTCTCACGCGAAGCGAGATGACAGCATGAGCGACAGTGACAGACAGAACCGAACTACGTAAATGGTTACAGAGTAGGCCTGCAGACCCAGAACTACGCAAAACCTTTAGAGGTACAGTCAACATCATCAGGCTAATAACATTTTTGTTGCAAACAAGCCTGTATTACAACGAGATAAGACGTCACTGTATTTAGCTTGATTTGCCGTATTTTATACAGTTTAAACATTTCAAATTGAATTTTTCTTTATGAGGGTACTTGTGCATTTTTTTTAATTAAATTCTCTTATTGAATACGTGCATTGAAATGAAAATAGTGTGTGTTTAAAAACCCATATAACATACAACAGGACTCAGTCAATCATCAAGGAAATTAAGCATTTTACTGGTATGATTAGCTGTTATACTACCTATGCAGGAAAAATAATTCATTAAATAATTTACTTCTAATAATAATTCTACTGAAAATTGGAACGTATTAGATATTTAAGGATGCGGATAATGTAACTAGAGTTAAAAACCAGTACAAGAAATCGGATATTATTTTCGATCTATTCTTCAGTAGTTAATATACAACTATGTAATAGTATGAGCTGGAGATTCAAATCTTTCATACAGTCGTACAGTCAGCGTCCAATAGTTCGTGTGACATCCAAAGTCAACACAACCTGTCAAGTTTTTGGTACACTTTGGGTGTCACGAACTATTTGAAGCTGACTCTAATTTTTGTTCGACCTTCAGGCACAGAATAAATGGTACAGGGTAAAGAATAAAATCCTCATATTCAAAACGTATTTTATGCCTAACTGTACTTTATTTCTGAGTCAGTAAGCTTGATAATGATCCATTTCAAGTAGGAAAATCGACGTGCACCATTATCTTATCATTTGCGAAACGATCAACAATCATACATGAATATGTAAAGTTGCTGAGTGACCTCACCGTTATCAAGCAAACAAAGAAATTAATTACAACACTTTTTTAACGGCCTTAGGAAATTGAATTTTATGAAATATGGGGGCGAATAAGAAATATTTATGATCAGTCATATACTGCTAAGCGAGGGTATAATATTATGAGCTATTCGTCAAGTAATAAAGGTAGCTGGATTCAGGCCGCTACCAACCGATTATTTTAAGGAAATCATTGGTTTAACACTGAACGTTCTATGGCTGATATGATGATGATTAGTTAAGTCAGAGGGAAAAGGACATTGGCTGTACTACTAAGTAATCTGTGATTTTGTCACACAGGCTGCCCACAAACATGGTAAAAACAAAGTATATTTTTGTGACAACCACATATTACTACATAATATTATTATATCGTAAAAGCTGAAGCTGTAGCTATTCGCAATTATAAAAAAAAATAAAACCGACTCCAAAAAACCTACATTAAAAAGTAGAAAAATAATTACTAATAACCTACTTATTTATTAGGACGAATTAATATTTATGTAGGTATACCATGATTGATACTTCTGGAGTCGGTGCCAAGATTATGAAACATGTAAAGTTTGCCTGCACCGACTCCAAAAGTATCAATCATGGTATACCTACATAAATATTAATTCGTCCTAATAAATAAGTAGGTTATTAGTAATTATTTTTCTACTTTTTAATGTAGGTTTTTTGGAGTCGGTTTTATTTTTTTTTATAAAATTTTACTTATTTATTGCTTTTTAGTTAACTAATTATTACCTTGATGTTACCACTGAAGGTAGGCAGTACATTGAGACCATACTCTTCATGTCTAGTGTAAAATAATATTCCCTACAAAATTCAGGTTACCATATAGGAAACCTAAAAAGACCTTAAACCGTCAGCCCACCTTAAAAACATGAAAGAATACAACTGTTGGTCTATTTGTACTTATAATATTTAAAGAATTATCCTCCAACTCCTAAGCATTAAGGAGTTTTACCTTCTATCATCAGCTCATCAATATGAGATGATGATTTCCAGGAGCAAATATATGAATAACTTAAGAAAAAGTTTGAAAAACGATATACGTGCCTATAAAATTTGAGGGTTGCTCTCGATTTCCCTAGGATCCCATCATCAGATCCTGACTTGGTGACAATGGGACCACCTCAGAAGTGTACCCTATC
Source organism: Ostrinia furnacalis (assembly GCF_004193835.3). Lineage (NCBI taxonomy): Eukaryota > Metazoa > Arthropoda > Insecta > Lepidoptera > Crambidae > Ostrinia > Ostrinia furnacalis. Next base: position 48,595 of record NW_021136898.1, on the reverse strand, counting down.
GAACAAAAAAAGAATTTTGAAAATCGGTTCATAATTGGCGGAGTTATCGCGTAACAAACATAGAAAAAAAAAAAAAAATAAACATACGGGTCGAATTGAGAACCTCCTCCTTTTTTTTAAGTCGGTTGAAAATAAAACATTCGTGTGATCATCCAACACACACACTTACACCCGTACATTATACTACGACTACACTATTCTGAAAACAATAACGTATGCGCATAATAACAAGGTTTAAACTTTAATGTGTTAATTTATATTCGGCTGAACCGACTATTGAAAGGACATTACAACGCGAACGTGTCAGATCCTATGTATTTCGCCTGTCATCACTTACTTTTTTTTTTTTTTTTATCTGTCAAATTACAATTGCAGATTACAATGCCTCAAGTAAAGCTTCAGTGCTAGGCTCAGTTGCACCATCTTAACTTTAACCGTAACTATAACCGGTATTTTTGTATGGAGTTTGACAGCTTTTGAATTTGTTTGTCATAGTTATAGTACCTAAGTCAAAGTTTATTTTATTCTATAGCTTGCCCTACCACCACTTCGGGACAACATAATAATATGGGCTGGTACCTACTGAGAAGAAGTAAGATAGAGCAAGCAACCCAGCGTGAATCTCAATTTAATATCGATTATTTGTTAAATCGATCGAAATCGAAAAGGCAAAACCAGTTTTCTAATTAGGATCGAAAATAGAAGGACACCACGACCAAAACAAATACAAATGCGAAGTTTAGTAGATGACATCATAATGATAAAATGTAGAAGTCATTGAACCGGATTATTATTTCGCTTCATAGCTTTATTAGTCGTCACAAGATATCGAAATGTGACTCGATAAAAACAATTGCACCAGACGATCAGTCGGCACGTGCCTTCAATCGAGTTGAAAGCGTCACGTGGACATCGATAAAAGTTATTGCACAGGATGAACTTCTTTCTTCTTCTTCGAAAGACCGTTTAGTAATTTGTATTGCACAAATTAATAGTCCCTTTAACCCCTCGTGCTTACTAAGCGAAATTGCGTTGAGGCTTCCAGTGACTTGGCCCACTTTTGACTTGGCCCATGAGCCAAGTCGCTGGATTGAATTTTAAATTATGTTTTCTTCCAGTAATTGGGCCCACCTTCAATGTAAATAACCTTCAATTAGTAAATTAAGCACCAAATCAACAAAATTTACTCTAGAATCTTAGTTCACCAAGCTAAAAGTGGGCCAAGTCACTGGAAGACTGCTTGTGTTTAGTCCAACGGCGACGAGGTTCAAGCCAGCGTTCCTCGGATCTCGAGTCGGCAAGTCCGACACCTTCACCGTTCCGTTCGGTTCTGGTCGCTTCAAAATAAAATTAAATGTTTTGTTTTGAAACGGATGTTCCGTGTAGTTTTTTTAAAAGTGTTGTTAACAAGGTCACTGATAAGGTGCGATAAGAGGATGAATGGTTTACTTCCTAAACAATACGGCATTTAAATTACCCTTACTTTTATAAAAAGCCTAAACGTGATAATTTGGACGTACCTCGACGCCATATAGAAGAACAAATAAGAAAGAAGAAGCATCTGTTGCTATGTTATGTCAGCGAAAAGATAAATTTAGGTGACTACTTGATCAACCCACCAAACATTTGTTTTATAAGTACACTGCAGTTGGTACCTACTCATCTGCTGAAATCAGTACCAGTACTCTGTCAGTACGAAGAAGATCCACGGTGGTTCAAGTCACATTTTCATCTTTTTGAGAAAGTATTCCTCATATACCCAAACATTTCTTTATCACTATGTTTCTAAAGTCACGATAACCTCGGTGCAGGTGCTTATCATCACAATATCACCAAATATGAACATCTGAGTAATAGAGTAATGTTTTTAATCTAGGTTTTTCCCCAACGAATGACGCATAACTAATAACTATAGCTGCCTAATTAATTAACTGTGTTATTATGACACTGTTCGTGTTTCGATCTTTTGTTCTACTGGTGTCCTTTAGTAAATGCCTAGGTATCTACTACTTTACATAATGAGATATCTTGGAAGTTGGTTAATTTTGGTATAAATTGGTGTAAGCCGCGCCAGAAGAAACTGGCAATTTCGGAAACTTGTAAAATAAAAAAAAATAAACTTTTTAAAAAACAAGCTTTTTTTCTGAATTTCGAAAGCTTGTATCGCGCATGGAATTTATTCCTCTTTTTCTCTGTTTGCGCTACAAGCTTTGGAAATTCAGAAAAAAAGCTTGTTTTTAAAAAAGTTTATTTTTATTATTATTTTATTTTACACTTTTTAGTTATATCTTAATCTCAGGAACTTGGACATTATCTAACACTAAAGTGCTCGAAAAGACAAATCCAACGAACCCAAATTCGCTGCGATTCCGCCGTTTCGCTTAGGAGTTCCTATGGCCACCTCCCGACTCCATCATCAGACCAGCTCAATGGTACCATAATATTGCATTGTCATCGTACGTACATAAGTATACCAAATTTCAGCTCAATCGGTTGAGGAGAACTGGTCTTAAATTCAGTTGCAAGATTTGTCCCACACATACTAACAAGTAGAGATGTGCCGCTGAGAAAGTTCTCGTTCCCGGCAATATTCCCAGTGAGAATAATCTCGAGAACCGAGAACGCTCCCGGGAATATTCTCAGTGTTCTCGACAGAATACATTTAGTTTTAATTTTAATTTTGTCTTTTATTATGTGATATTATTTGTGATGTTTCGATGTTTTATTAACTGGGCGTTAAGACTAGTCGTTATAAACAAGGCATGAAACTTGTGAGTGAGATATTGCTGTCTTGCTCACTCTTTTCGTGGCGAACGCGTACCGCGGCTTTAGGACTCGGCTACGGTATTTGAACATCAGTGTGCCTCTGAGTTTTAAGGCCCTTGCCACCCTTGCGGATTGCAAGCGGATTCAAAGCGGATTCAAAGTGGATTTAAAGTGGAGTGGCGACGCGACGGAGAAGCCGCGTGAAAATATCGTAAAGCTTCCCAAAGGCTGCCCATGCGAGCTGGATTCGATGATTGACCATTTTTTCGAAGTTGAACCTACCTAACTGGACTGTTTGTCCCAGGTATGTTGTCAACAACCTCGAGTGTAGAGTCTCCAACTTTTAGAGGAGTGGGTGCAACACGGTCTTTAGTAGAGATGAAACGGATAGTTGTTTGGCCGGATACCGGATACCGGATATCCGGCCTGCTGATAGGCCGGATAGCCGGATATCCGGCGGCCGGATAGTTGGCCCATTGTGTCGTTGCATGTCGTGACGAGTTTAGCGCCGCACAAGTGCTTCGAACGCGATTAGTAGAACTAGACTAGTCACACTTTTCGAAAATCGAATCAGTCCGAATAGAATGTCAGATTTTGCCACTTGTCTAGGGGGCAGATCAATTCGGGCGATTTCAGTTGCCATATTGAGTGTGTGATTGAATAGTGAAAATTAAATTAGTTAACTTGCTGCGTAATCTGACTGCATCATGACCAGACCATCAGTGAAAAAAAGATCGCTTATTTTATTTGGCAATATTTCGACATTAACAGATATTGACTATTTATGTATTCGTCATTAGAGTGAATAGCCCAGAAAAAGAAATTAGTTTTTTTTAAAGGCCTAATAATATGGCTTTTTTGTAACTTTTTGGACTTTAAATAAAAGCCGTCATTATTATAAGCCATTTTATTGATGTTTACCTCAAAGATTAATGTGTTTCATTTTATTAATAGGAAATCGTCGTAGTTTATTAATATCCGGTATCCGGCCGGATAGTGAGTTACTATCCGGTATCCGGCCGGATAGTAAATTTAGGCCGGATATCCGGCCTACCGGATAGTTACCGGATATCCGTTTCATCTCTAGTCTTTAGACATCATTTTTAAATCTTGTCCATGTTCATTTTGAGACCCACTTGTTGAGAGACTCTATTGAGGCCATCGAGCATTGTGCCTAGATCTTCCACGATCTCAGCCATGACTACGATATCGTCTGCTGTCAGGGTGATGTACTCGCCGTTGATATTTATGTTGAATCCGCTCCAGCCCAGAAGCTTGAAAACATCTTCCAGGGCGGTGGTGATGGCGTCTCCCTGTCTCACCCCTCGCTGCAACTGGATAGGTTTCGGGTCCTGATCTCAAAACGGACTGTCACTGTGGCGTGTTTGTACAAGCCTTTCAACACTTTAGTCTACAATAGTTAATTTGGCACAGTTGAAGAGACTGAAGCACTGCCCATGTTTCATACGAATCGAAGGCTTTCTATAGTTCACAAACGCAAAGTGGCTATTATTATGGTAATGGTACTAAAGCCTTTTCGGAAACCGGCTTGTTCGGGGGGCTGAAAGTCGTCGAGCCTGCTAGCGTGACAATTCGTAATGACTATCGAAAACAGCTTGTAGACATGGCTCAGAAGCGAAATGGGTCTATAATTCTTCAACAAGGTTTTGTCACCTTTTTTGAAGAGGAGTATTACCATTCTTCTAAGTGTCGGATCAATCTAGCTAGCACTTATTTTCTATAAAAATGTGTCAAATGATCCGTCAGACAGGCTATCCACAACTTATCCAGAAGTGGCGAAACAGGCCCTTACTAAGCGATTGTGAAATATGCCCTTAATGTCAAATAAGAATAGTTTAAAAAACTAAAAACACGCTTTTAATTACTAACAGCACTAAAAAGCCAAAAATCATCAGGACCCTGGACATCATCTAGCATTAAAATGCTCGAAAAGACAAATCCAACGAACCCAATCTCGATGAGTTTCCACCGTTTCGTTTAGGAGTTCCTACGGTTACCTCTTGACTCCATCATTAGGACCCTGGACATTATCTAGCACTTAAAGATCTCGAAAAGACATCCAATGAACCCAAACTCGATGTGATTCCGCCGTTTCGTTTAGGAGTTCTTTTGGCCACCTTCCAGTCCCATCATCAGACCAGCTGGTACCACAATATTGTATTGTCATTTCTAATCTACATATAATTGCCAAGTTTCATGATGATACAATACTTAGAAGTGCGTGTAATACAGATTCTAAGATTCCATTACATAGTTAGTTACATACACGACGACCTAATAACAGCGTGTTAAAAACGAAATAATTAACTTTAAAAAAAAATAAAACCGACTTCAAATGCGTGAACACAAAAAAAAACTAAAAATTGAAAATATTGGGTATAAAAAAGTTCATCCCCAATTTTCCACCCTTGGGGGTTGTTTTTTCTATTATTAAATTTAAATGGGACCACCCTTGAGGTATTACCTATACGCCGAAAAAAGATTTGTTCAAATCGGTTCATAATTGGCGGAGTTATCGCGTAACAAACATAGAAAAAAAAAACATACGGGTTGAATTGAGAACCTCCTCCTTTTTTGAAGTCGGTTGAAAATGGACAGTTACATTATTTAATTACGTGTAAAAAGAAATTTCTGTCATCTTACATATCATTAAAACGACATTTCACGACGAAAAAAATAAAATATAATAAAGGTGCAGTTGCCAAGAATATTGCCGAGAAAGTTCCCGAGAATATTCTCGGGAACACTGAGAATATAGCCTCTCACTGCAAATAGAGTGTATTGTTTAATATACACTTATCTGTTGACTTAATTTAATACTATTTTACTTGAGAAAGTTTATTTATTTCCATTAGATAAACATGATTCTCAACCTTTCTCACTTAGGAGAACGCTCCCGGGAACGCTCCCGAGAATATTCTCAGCTGAGAGAGCGTTCTCGGGAACGGCACATCAATACTAACAAGTGAAGTCAATATAAAGCTTGTAATAAAATTATGATCACTCAGACCGTCAACTCTCTATTTTGGTAGATTTGTGTCATGTCTTATTCACACAGTGTTATTTATAAACATTCAATGCGATGATCTTAATATTTTTATGAAAATCCCAAACAGATTGGTTTCTCAGGAGTATCTTTTTCATTACCAACTATAATATCTTTGTCAGCGCATCAATGCGAGCCGTAGGTACAATATGCGAGAAATAGACCAAGACGAAGCGCGAGCAGTTACACCGAAGTATGGGCTACTCACGGCGAAATTAAGTGAAGTGCGTGTTTACACTACTGCCGCACAATTTATAAACGCAGTAAGTAACACGTGAACAGTTTCGAGAAAAACGCGATCAAAGTTGAAATTTTATTTTGGGGTGTCTACAATTAGTTACGCAAATATTTGTAAAAAAAAATATATGGGCTTATAGAGCTAAACTCAAAGTTTATTTTGATATGGGGCCGTCCATAAATTACGTCATCGATTTTTTCAGATTTTAGANATATTATACTAGCTGACCCGGCGAACTTTGTTCCGCCTTAATGGCAATAAATAAGCAGACTTTTTTTTTATTTCGAACGGGATAAAAAGTATCCTATGTCCTTCTCCTGGCTCTGGCTGTACCAGTCGTTTCAAGTCACTCCAAAAATCCATTGGTGTCAGGTCCGAGGATCGTGGTGGCCAAGCTACTGGACCCCTCGTCCAATACACTGTTCACCAAACGTATTATTCGCGCACTTGACGTCCTTATTGTGGGGGAGCACCATCCTGCTGGTAGTAGAGCATTAATTTGGTGTAACACTAAGGGTACGTCATCAAGCATTTCGTCTAAGACGTCTTGCAGACACTCCAAGCACCATTTTGATTAAATTATTCGTTGTTTGAATACACTTCAGTCATTTTTGTATTATTTTTAACGTGATTTGTGTTTGATGAATTTTTCAGTTTTTTACAAGTGTCAAAAAGACATTTTAAAGACAATAGATTGCAATAAATATTTAAAAATACAATAAAAAGTAAAAAAGTCTCCATCGCCATCGCCAACAAGTGATGTGCATGCGTTACGATTAGAGATGTGCCGCTGAGAAAGTTCTCGTTCCCGGCAATATTCCCAGTGAGAATATTCTCGAGAACCTAGAACGCTCCCGGGAATATTCTCAGTGTTCTCGACAGAATGCATTTAGTTTTAATTTTAATTTTGTTGTTTATATGTGATATTATCTGTAATGTTTCGATGTTTTATTAACTGGACGTTAAGACTAGTCGTTATAAACAAGGCATGAAACGTGTGAGTGAGATATTGCTGTCTTGCTCACTCTTTTCGTGGCGAACGCGTACCGCGGCTTTAGGACTCGGCTACGGTATTTGAACATCAGTGTGCCTCTGAGTTTTAAGGCCCTTGCCACCCTAGCGGATTGCAAGCGGATTCAAAGCGGATTTTAAATCTTGTCCATGTTCATTTTGAGACCCACTTGTTGAGAGACTCTATTGAGGTCATCGAGCATTGTGCCTAGATCTTCCACGATCTCAGCCATGACTACGATATCGTCTGCTGTCTGGGTGATGTACTCGCCGTTGATTTTTATGTTGAATCCGCTCCAGCCCAGAAGCTTGAAAACATCTTCCAGGGCGGTGGTGATGACGTCTCCCTGTCTCACCCCTCGCTGCAACTGGATAGGTTTCGGGTCCTGATCTTAAAACGGACTGTCACTGTGGCGTGTTTGTACAAGCCTTTCAACACTTTAATGTATCAATAGTTAATTTGGCACAGCCAAAGAGACTGAAGCACTGCCCATGTTTCAAACGAATCGAAGGCTTTCTCATAGTTCACAAACGCAAAGTGGCTGATTATACTCCTTGATCTTCCGTATAATCTGCCGTTGTATATTAGTATATTATTATGGTATATGGTACTAAAGCCTTTTCGGAAACCGGCTTGTTCAGGGGGCTGAAAGTCGTCGAGCCTGCTAGCGTGACAATTCGTAATGACTAACGAAAACAGCTTGTAGACATGGCTCAGAAGCGAAATGGGTCTATAATTCTTCAACAAGGTTTTGTCACCTTTTTTGAAGAGGAGTATTACCATTCTTCTAAGTGTCGGATCAATCTAGCTAGCACGTATTTTCTATAAAAATGTGTCAAATGATCCGTCAGACAGGCTATCCACAACTTATCCAGAAGTGGCGAAACAGGTCCTAACTAAGCGATTGTGAAATATGCCCTTAATGTCAAATAAGAATAGTTTAAAAAACTAAAAACACGCTTTTAATTACTAACAGCACCAAAAAGCCAAAAATCATCAGGACCCTGGCTGGACATCATCTAGCATTAAAGTGCTCGAAAAGACAAGTCCAACGAACCCAATCTCGATGAGTTTCCGCCGTTTCGTTTAGGAGTTCCTCCTATGGCTACCTCCTGACTCCATCATTAGGACCCTGGACATTATCTAGCACTTAAAGATCTCGAAAAGACATCCAATGAACCCAAACTCGATGTGATTCTGCCGTTTCGTTTAGGAGTTCTTTTGGCCACCTTCCAATCCCATCATCAGACCAGCTGGTACCACAATATTGTATTTCCATTTCTAATCTACATATAATTGCCAAGTTTCATGATGATACAAGACGACAATCCTTAGTATGTACGCAGTATAATTGTAATTACTGCATTAATATTAAGTACAAGTCATCTGTTTTTCCTATGGAAACATAATATCAGTGTGTGTTTAAGTGGAATTACTGCACATATACTATGTGCAAGGTGAACTTAACAATTGTAGAAACATAATAAGAATGATGTAATTGGCACATACTGCACTATTACTGTGTAACTAATTAAGTAAGCGCGAGTATTCACGTAATATTAAGTTATTATGTGCTCTTACTGCTAACATAGTATGTGAAGAAACCTACAATCTGCTCTTTACTGCGTTTATGATAACATGTATCTTCCGTTCTAAGATAGATAGAAAAAAACGGGTCTTTGATTCTTATAGATCGCGATGTCAGGATTCAGAATATTCAAAACAATCATAAATGCAGTAAGTGGTACTTACTGCGTTTATAAATTGTGCGGCAGACTATACGTCTCGACTAATTTCCCGCATAGTGAATTTGCGCCATAAGATTTACTTCTACAATACTACAATTCATCAGATGTTTGCTGAAACATATTGGCAATTTAAATCAGTCTTTGATGTGATTTGTCGCAGTTGTCCCCGCATTCGCATTTGGTCCCACAGACGCAAGTGGTTCGCAGATGGTCACATTTTTCATTACCAAGTCAAACTTTTGAAGGTTATCTGAATGTGACCATTACCATTTACGAGTGTGGGACCACTTGCGTCTACAAAATGCGAATGGGACAAATTGCGGTCATACTGTTTTTTTACCAAGGGCGTAGAAAAGATACTATGCGTCATTGTTTTTAGGAGCAGGCTGAAACCCTGGACTTGCATAGAATGCCAAATGGAAAAGAAGGGCGTGTCTGTAAATTGTACCTGCGCATGGTTTTTTGAGAGCAGGCCCAAGGCACTTTCCCAGAGTGTCTCAAGATAAAGCAGGCCCAGCGTAAGAAACTTTTAGGACTTGCCCAGAGTGCCAATAGAAAAGGAATCTATTAATTTTACGTGCGCATGCTAAATGATTTTTTGGGAGCAGGTTGAGAGCCGGGACATTTTTAAAAGGGGGCTTAGGGTTATTCGAGCTTGATTGATCATTTGCGAATAGGACCACTAGCTTCTGCGTGACCAAATGCCAATAGGACGAATTGCGTCAAACCTTCCAGGTTTTGAACCTTTCAGGTTTTGGTTTCCAAGGAAAAAGACGGAACGCTAAGTTGGTACACGAGGGTGGAACACCTCTCAGGGTCCTTGCGGCCATCGAACGAGTCCAACTCCGCGCCGACCATGTTGTGAGCGTCATAGAATGGATACTTGTGATGTACGGATTTTTGAAAGCAGGCCTACCAGGACACCTGTTCAGGGTGTCCAATGGAAAATGAGGCCTACCAGGGAACTTGGTCAGAGATCCAATGGAAAATGCTTCGTTATTATTTACCTGCGCATGCCTAAGCTGGTTCACGAGGGTGGAACACCTCTCGGGGTCCTTGCGGCCGTCGAACGAGTCCAACTCCGCCGCGACCATGTTCAGAGCGTCGTCGGCGTAGAAGAACTGGGCCAGCAAGGACCGGTCGTCCCTCTGGAACAAAGGAATGAAAGTTAGTGATGATGATAATAGAAAACTGAATGCTGAAAAGAACTTTGTGCCTCGGCATATGCTAAGTGAGGAATTATTTGGTACAAAAAATATAAATAACAAAAGTGACCCCCAATGAAATAAAAACTTCAGTAATAATGTAGTTTTTTAGTGCCTAATCACGTATTTTCACAATCAAAGAAAATTAATCGCACACGTTTCGGTCTAACCTGTTTTGTTTTAAATTAATCAACAGTACATTGACCTTATATTGTAATTATTTCTAAAACAACAGCTGTGCTGGGGCCCTTTTAAGTAAGCGGAGTAAATGACCTCCCTGACCTTTCCGGTTGACCTGCCAGTTTTTACTGCGTACCTAATTATTTCGAATGATTGGTCCACAGATTTATCAAGCTTAACTTTTCTCCGCGGCTTCGCCTGTGTGGATTCCAACCTGTCATCTTCTCCCACGTCCTCTGAATTCTGATTAAAAACCCTTTATGTCTCACCATTACTAGAAACTAAGATGAGTTTTATATCACTTATTACTTAAGAAATTAGATATCCTATTCCCATACAAACTTTAATTCATGATTGAAAATTGATTCAGTGCCTTAGGGTGCTTAAGCCTTAAACAGCATTATAACTTATCAGAACCAAGTCGCTTTCGCATTTTTAATTAGTATTGATAGTCAATGTCATTGGCTTCTTTAATTAAATAACGTTCCTTGAGCAGAACGTTATTTATTTACAAGTTTAACAAACGCTGATACTTTTAACGTTGTCGGACTGATCATTAATTCCGGTCAAAAGTCAAAATATCTAATAAACAATGGCACTTTCAAATTCAAAACAAGTATAGTGACAAATACTAACTCAAAGATCCTTGAACAGGTCGAGGCGAAGGGCGAACACGCTACCTCCAAAGAGTTCAAGAATCGTACAAATTATTCAAGTGTTAAGAATGTTCTTGACGGTAAGTGACTGAAACTGAAGTTTTCCAAGAATAAGTTTCGTTATTTTTTATTTGTTTAGCAACACAATACAGACTACAATTGAATGCATAGCTAAAATGATTAAACCAGGTTACAATATAAACACAACTGGTTAAATATTTAGATACCTTTTAAAACTGTCTAAGAATAGAATAGGATGAAAATTTTGATATCCAACAATAATAATAATCTGTAAAATTTTGATACAATAACAAAATAAAATAAATAATTTGAAAATCAATAGAGCTTCTTACGGTTAGAGTTAAGTTTGGAAAAGATACATCTGATTAATGAAAATGTTGAACGGTTTGCATAAAAGCAACCCTGAAATAGAGAAGAAGATCAATGACAAAGAAGACCTTTAAATCTTATTCAATCAAGTGGATCTTGTCTCATATAAATTAACAAATAATTATGCTAAACAAGCAAAATTTAATTTGATGCAAAATGTAGATATCAGTGTTTCACAAAATATTGCATTTTTGCAAATCACGAAACCCCAATGCAAAGTTACAAACTTGTTTCTAATAAACGATTGACATTATTAGAGGCAGTTCAACCAAACGGCCGATTCTACGCGATATGCTAAATGTAAACTTGTGAATTGCTTTTACATAGTTAATTCTTGCCAGCTAGTATGTTAAGTGAATTAGCAAGAATTCCAGAGGAGCTAGGTAAGTGGACCGAAGCAACAGGGCTTCTCAGTGTACGAGGAGTATGACCGAGAAAATCTGATGTTCTCATCATACTAATTAACTTTCAAACCCTGTTTAATGGAAAAAAATATTCGTTAAATACTTCATCTCAAATTCACAATTTAAGCAAAGATCTGGATGACGTACAAATGACTAAATCGAGATAATTCTAGAAGGCAAAGTCTAAAAGAAAAACGGCTAAGGAAAATTAATACAGGAAAATAAAAAAAATAATGGTATCTTATAAAAAGTAGTAGTAATACTGGACAAAGAGTTGACCCTTGAAGGACACCTGGAAAATTTTACATTTATCAAACGCCATAATCGAAACTTTTTGTATGGAAAACCTCAGCGATTCAGGACACAAACTTTGTATAGGCTTAGTTAAAGTGAGTGGCTGCGACCAAGGCGACAGACGTCACACTCGGTTGGATTTCATCGCTTATTTCACTTTCATCAGACCCTGATAAAGCAGTTTCAACTTTATTCAAAGTACCATTAAACCTACTGTCGTCGAGCATCGTCTTTATTTTTGTTTTTAAACGAGAATGCAAATCGATTTGACAATCGCAAGATTCGGACATCGCTCGCAACAAAATCGCGACGACGATTTGCTAAACTGTTTATGTAATGTTTAAATGTTTCTCAAAGGATTATAAATTGACTGTATCGTTTCTAACTATTAATAAATCAATGTGCCTAATTTTTATAACTGTTTCCACTTTTACTTCTTTAGGTAGGACAGGTCTGTAAATTAAAGCTTACTTTTTTGCTGAATGTTTTCTAAAACGATTGATTACTTTCATTGGACAAAAGACCCTATATTAAAAATTCTAAGCAGCAAAAATAACAGTTTTAATATCTCATTTTAATATTTAGACAGTAAATTGAATTGAACTGTAAAGTCTAGTATGCAAATCATCTTCCAGCGCGTTGTATCTAAAAAAATAACTTTTGATGGCATCATAGTCGTCAAAAAAATTTTGATCGCGCTGTTAAAATACACCTTTATTAGATGTTTATAAGTAAGGACGCGAAACGATCTTAAAATTCCGTCATCGTAATTGGTACACTGTAGATCAATTATTAAAAATAACACAACACAAGTGATAGAGATAAATGATGGATGACTTTCACTAACATTTAAGAACTGTACGTACAAACAGAAAAGTATTTATTACGCATAGACAAAGAATCATTAATTGTACAAACAAGCAGCTTAAGAGTAATAGTTTACACAAACGCCTTGCCTCTTTACTTTTTAAACATTTACCTAAATACAGACAAAAATAACAATAGCGAACGATTTGACGTTCCATTAAGCTTTGTTGATAGGAGCGAATCAGAGCGGGGCGTCATTACCTAGTCGTCACAATTAAATAACCCACTGACCCATTTCGCGGGTGATTCAATGTTTTTCAAGTGTATAGTTTTTTCTTACATCACATCGTTTACATCGCGGAATGAGTAACATTTGTTGTTTGGGTTAGTACTGGTTTTCCTTGTATCATCGTCATTATTTCAACTTATGGTAATCCACAGCTGAACGTGAGATTCCTTAAAGTAACGCAGTAACGCAATATAGCACGATCTCCAGCCTTTCATCCAGCCGTTGCCCTAGGTTCATCGATTCATCAAGTATATCCTACCATAGCAGTCCGAACAGGTGGACCATATCTATCGGAGAACCAAAAAAAAGTTTGGAGTAAGCGAGTTCTCGAATGTTGACTACATCTACTAGGCAAACGTAGCGTAGATTTTTCGTAGTTCCTCAAAAGTATCAAGTTTCATTTTAACCCCTCTATTTAGGGATATTTAACCATTCACAGTAAGTGCTGCCTTACTGACATTAATGACATCGTTTATTTGGAACGTGTCTGGACTGCCCATTAGGGAAAAGTGATTTAAATTATCATTCTCGACATCAGTATCACTTTCGATTTAGCTTTATATTTTCTCAAGAATGTTATTTCAGGTGGTAACCTTTACTTGAGAGACTAGTCGAATGGACATGTGAGTTTCTAAGGTTCACTGCACTTGTCATATACACTGTCAATAGCTCTGCACGTGATTATTTTACGAGGAATAAAGTTGTACAACATTGAAATGTGTACAGTTTTATGGAATTTAACTTTGTTTTAGATTGACAGTGTTGTTGACCTATTAAATTTTTAACTTTAACCCTGGGTTGCACCATCTTACATTAACTTAAGAAAGTCTAAATTCTGTCAATCTCCATACAAATAGTGTTTTGTATGGAAATTGACAGAATTTACTTTGTTAATATTACGGTTATAGTTGCGATGAAAGTTAAGGAGTTGCAACCTAGCCTTAATATCGCAATTTTAACTCAAAATCTATATTGACGAAACATATGCCAAAGCGGTATGTTGATGCGCTGACATCCCTACCATAATAGTCCTTTAATCCTTCAAGCTCCGCGAATCTAGACACAATAGATAATCAATTGTTATGACATTAATTAATGCCGTCTGGGACTCAATCGGTTAATAGGCTTATTAATTCAATTAAAGTTAGATTATTTCAAATCCATGTTAGAAATCTTTCAGACAATACCGTGTGCAATTACTGAACGGTAAAATGTACCGTAGCAAAATTTTCCTCATTTTCGAATAGTAACAATAGGCGTGATGTCATCGAGCTGAACGAAGAGTCGAAGACCTAAATAATTTATACCTGACGACCTTTTAAGTCTTTTTATAAGTACCTACAGTACTTATTTAGGCTGATCACAGTGATCAATCATAGTGACCACAGGCTAGCAAGCCATAATTCTATAAAAACAAACTTGAAGTGACTATAAAATAACTTTTGAAAGAAATGCTGTCCTCTATAAATTGATAGACTTTAGCCTGCGTCACCACACCATTTCTACAAACTGGGCTTGACCTTCGCTTCGGTCATACATTTCAGTTAAATGACGTCCACTACAAACTGGGCTTGACCTTCGCTTCGGTCATACATTTCAGTTAAATGACGTCCACTGCTGGACAAAAGTCTCTCCCAAGGATTTCCACAAACTGAAAGGTTCTGGCAGATATCTCTATCCGGATCCGGAGAGCACGGGACTATTCCCACCTCTCATTCCCACCGCTGCAACTCCTGTGTAGACAGGATCTACAGCTTGACCGCCAATAAAAACCCAACCAGTGAAGGTTAAGTCTGTCCCGAAGAGCAATCATTCGTTTATTTGACAGATAAGTTCCTAATAGACTAATAGAGACTTTGTGAGCAGGTGCTTATAAGCAGGCTGTGATAGGATTAGCAAGCTGAAGTGGCAATGGGCAGTGCACATAGTACGCAGAACTGACGCCCGATGGGACAGCAAGGTTCTGGAGTGGAAGCCACATACCGGAAAGCGAGGCGTAGGATGTCTACACACGAGGTGGATTGACGACCTTTAAAAGGAAGACGCTGGACGCAGGTCGCTGCCAACCGGTCATTGTGGAAGTCGTTGGGGGAGGCCTGTGTTCAGCAGTGGACGTCCTACGGCTGAAATGATGCTGATGACTATGTGAAATTGGCCCTCAGGCTTTTTCTAAACCTACGCTCAAAACCCCATTAATCTCAAACATAGATTTAAGTTTAGGTTTAATTCAAATTATGTATCTAGAGCAAACACCGGCTCTTGAATGTAAACACGTACTTGAGTTTAGTTTTATAATACGGGCTTTAATCCGTTTTCGCTTACAACAAATATTTAGGGTATAGTCGTAATATTTTCGTCGCTGTTTATTTTATTATTAGCATACCCATAATTGTAAATCCTGTTAGTATACCGAGACAGGGAGTGGTGAACACGCAAAACCTATTTGGGTAGGCCAGACACCTAGACATTTGCGTTTTGTTTAGCTTGAAATATAGCTATGGTCATATTATTCGTGAACACGGCTGGCACGTGCAGACACGAAACCACATCATGTGGCTTGTAGGTGTTTGCAAATATGGTAATAAATTGTAATTTAGGCAACAGAAAAGGTAAACGTCTGGCGTGTCTAAGTACTAATATTATAAAGCTGAAGAGTTTGTTTGTTTGTTAAAACGCGAATTGAAATATTATTTGTGTTGAATAGCACATTTATTGAGGAAGGTTTTAAGCTACTATATTACCACACAGCTAATAAGGGCGGAGCAGTAAAGAAAAATGTTACAAAAGCGGGAATTATAAAACTATTTTCACGGGTGCGAAGAAGATAATAATAATGTTTGTCAAAAGAATTTGATATCTGTGGTTATATTAAAGCCTCAGCTTTAGAATCCATCAACGAAGAGCCCTCGTAATCAAGCTTTGAGGTGACGTCACAGAGCCTACAAGGAAAATAATAAGACGCTGAGGTGTCCGATAAAAACCCGTCACAACCGAAATGAGGAAAACACGGGATCATTAGAATAATTGCAAAATTGTAATGTAATGCATAATAATAATAGTATGGCTCGCATAAATAAATGAAAAACCCTTTGATATCCATCCATCATTGGGTGCCGTGTCTGCGATAAAAAAATGACAAACGAAAAATGAATTTACATAATAATAATTGATTGAAAACCCTATTATAATATGGAAACACTGATTCAGTTTTATTTTGCCTCGGGCTTCAATGTTTTCTTTTTTGCTTAGCGTGTCTCAGATTGTGGAATAACGAGTTCATTACATAATACTGATAATTCATTACAATAACATTATTTAATATTAATTGCAAGAATTCTTGGGGAATCCCTCAAAGACGGAAATAATCAACAAAAGCTTACTATTAAATATTGGGATGTCACGAAGACACTCCATGTTACGACGACTAGTCACACAAACATTTAACGGCTCGAGGGCCTTAACTCGCAGGATTTAACGAAGGTCTGCAACGAAGGTAGGCTTGAATTTAGCCCAAAGGACAAGTGAGCTGATGTAACGATGATGTTTAAGTTAAAATGGGTAACCATTAGTGACAGATGTGACAGTGCAGAACTGCAGACAACAAGTTAAATGTTAACCGTGGCATTCAGATGTGTAGCCAATAGTGGGCATCACTATTATTTGTGTCCCTACACTTAAGCCCGGTTTTTTGATTCGTAGTTAAAATAACCAATAGTCAAATTTGACAGATGTCAAATGACAAATGGTTAAATATCAGAAAAAAATGTTTTTCGAACAATGGATAGCTTGACTTTTAGTACATTTTTAACTATTAGTTAACATTTTGTTAATATTTAACCATTAGTAGCAAACTTTAACAATCTGTTATTTTAACTATGAATCAAAAAACTGGACCTTACAGTGAGATTTGGTGATACCAGATGAAAGGGATTCATAGGAATTCCTCCTGCTGACAAGACAAGGATCAAGATACCTCATCTGAATGGCTTATTGTGTTGACACAGATTGCCAAGTTTGAGAACTCATTAAAAAACTATAATTTCGCGGAAGAAAATAGTTTCAAATCACTGACTTTCATCAGATAAGAAGACATACAATGTTTGCCCACCACAACTATTAATTAATACAATCATATTATCGATAATGCCACTATTGACCAATGTTTACGATACCACGTACGAGTGGTTGATTTATTTCTCATCATGCACACTGCAATTATCTCAAGTGCTACAATAGTAACAATTTATATACAACAACAAACCCACTAACCTTATTGTAGAGGAAATAGAGTTCAATTTCAAAACAAAAATGAGTAATAAAAACTCGACTCGCTCATTTAGTATTCATGACGTAACGCAATATGAACGCAAAACTTTATCTCTATGGATTTTCTCAATTATAGAGCATTGCATTGCAGGTTAAGACAATGTATTGTAACATTTGTTTATTAATATTCGTGGGAAGTTTGCGTGCTATGTACTAATTAATTATGAGAACCGAGACAAAGAAATGTGCTATACTAATTATGAAAATATTTACAAATATCTTTGCTTTGGTGTACAAAATAGAGTTGGTCATTAACCACAGAATCGGGGGAAATCTATGCATTTAATTTATTTTAAGAGCTATATGACAAAATATTTAAGTTTATTTATTTTTAATGTTAATGGTGATTTAAAAATACTAGTCCTATGTTATGTAAATTTGGAGGCCTTTGTCCAGCAATGGACGTCATTTGGCTGAAACGAAAGAACGGACGAAGTAAAGTAAAACTTCCTTCCAGATACTTTTATGAGTTTTACTGGGGTGTTAATTTAGATGACATTACTTTCCTGGAAATTTAACTTTAGCTAGTTACTACTGCAGCTAGGCGTTATACCTACCATAATCCAAGTTACAGAAAGAACATAAACGAGAAAAACACTTGTAAAAACAAACGCTTGCAATTGCAATAAACAAAACATTACGCAAGACCAGTGCTGACTGCTGAGACACACCAGTAAGTCTAGACAAGTGGAACTTTTTGATCGAATCGAAAATCGAATACATTGTTATGCAAAAAAGGGCCTTTCGTGACTATCTTTCGACATTAACACTGTCACATTTTGCCACTTGTCTAGGGGGCTGAAATGTTTTATTAATTCTCCAGTTCCCTACGGTGTTTATGAGCTCTACCTGCAAGCTCTACCTACAGGATACTTTTGTGAGTTTGATTGGGGAGTTCATGTAGATGTCATTAATTTCCTAGAATCTAAACTTGAGCTAGTTATCCCTACTACAGCTAGGCATTGAAAAAATACCTACAGAACGTAGTACTTGCAATAAATTGCAATAAACAAAACAAACAGCAAGAACACTGCTGAGACACACCAGGAAATGTTTTATTAATTCTCCAGCCCCCTAAGGTGTTTATGAGCCGGTCAATAATTGACGCAATTGCGGAGATCCGTCAGATATGAGAGTTAATACTTGCATGGCAGATGTATGGATGGATACATACAGTAGGTACATCTGTAGAGCACATCAAGCGTGACAGGTTGGCCTTGAATCCGCCCGTATGCCATGCGAAATAAGAGCGTGTTTTGCATTGCAATTGTCACACATGACTTGCCATGCTATGTTAGTACGTATGGCATCAAGGGTAACAAACAATGGCCTTATCAAATAAAAAATTGATCAATACGAAGTTACACGAATTTTAACAAACATACAAACAAAAAATCCTTCAAATATACCGTCGCCAGGCTTAATATTAAAACAAATCAATCAATCAAATCTTTGTTTGTGTGACTTACAAAACTTATTATTCGTTTTTACAATGAACTAGCTAGTCTTTAAAAAACAAGGGCCCCTATGTTACACTTCAGTTTTTAGAAATTACGAATGAACTCGTACACAAATACCGGACATTGCTAACAGCTTTAGCTGCAGTTAGTCAAAACAGTGGCAAAGCTATGTAAAATTACTAAGAAATCTTATCGTAGGTTTAAATTGAACTGCGTTCATAGACCATTAAGAACCGCCATTCGATAATGCATGAGTCATGTAAATAGTAGTAACAAGACAAGGCACAATAAATCTCACCCATTTATGGTGTTTCTAGTATAATAGACTTTAGATAAAGAGTAGAACATTTATTTAACTTTAATAAGTCTTCTTTTAGCCATTCATGCATTGTATTACTTAAATTGACATAATTATGGACAAAAATTATATGGCCAATAACAAAAAAGTTTGGATTCCGAAAAAAACCTGAAAATTTTTCTTTATCTTTTAGAATGAGTTGGCTGCTCTCTACATACTGTGCTTCTACAAGCCTTCCTCTATTAGTAATTTACTAATTATAAGACACTTTTTACTCTTACTCATTAGTAGTAATCACGCTACTCTGTTATTTTAAGCTCATACAAAAATATTAATTGTTATGTTAAGAATGCGAGTAACTGAACTATAATAGTGACTGACTGGGCGGTAGTTTAATTATTATCATCATCATCAGCCCTTTACAGTCCACTGCTGGACTATGAGCCTCCTCCACTATAGTAGAGGGTTTTGCCATAATCCCCACGCTTGGCAGGCGGGTTGGAGATCGCAGTTCAAAAGATTGATGTTTTTCAGAGAGCGCTGCTGCCCGTTCTCTGTTTGATGTGTAGTCCCTAAGTCGCCTCTTACGACACCCGCGGGAAGAGTAGGGGTTGGTGACAAATGTATTCTACTCTGCCGTCACCACACGGCTATTAATTATTATGCCTTAACATAACTACAATTTTCAAAGAGAAAAAACATTATATTATGTTTTCTGTATTCATAAAGTTTTGTATCGAATTTTAAGATGAATGAAGGAATGGCATTATTCAATCACTAATCTCAAAAAGTTTTCGTACCCAAGTAGGTAGGTTAGTAAAAACAAAAAAAATGCGTGATCAATCATTCAAAGTAAAATTTTGGTCAGGAAGTAAGTAATCAAGTAACTCATTGACAGTTTGACACAGATTTAAATTTGGGCACCCGCTTGCTTTCGATGTTACGTATCGATGAAAGAAAACGTAATTACTTTTTGTTTACAAGTGTTAAACCCTCATTAGTCAGCATGACTCATTAGGTGTGCCATTACAACTGTTACAACTCACACACAAGTTTAGTAAGTAAGTATTGGCAGAGAATAAATACTAGTACCTACTACTACTACGCAGTATTGACTTGGTCAGGCATTTTTATTTATCAAAACAGATCGGAAGCACGATGCGTGCAGCGCAGGACCGGTCGTTGTCTTTGCCTTGAGCCTTGAGGTAGGCCTCTGTCCAGCAGTAGACGTTTTTTGGTTGAATTAATTATTTATTTATTCCAACGCAGTTGTCACAGTTTACCGTGTGCAGTCCTGTAAACGGAAGACTATGTCCAAGTCTGCCCCAAAACGTCTTAGATAAAGATTATTTTTTGGACTGACTGCACATAGCTTTGAGCGGGTTCCTCAGCTTCACCGGGCAATTGGTGAGCGAAGATGGCTCTCAATTTTTAAGCATCGAGCCTAAGGGCGCCCTCTAGTAGGGCTCGCCTAGGGCGTTGCTAACCTAACATAGGTACTTACTTAAGTATTTGAAAGAGCCCTAATGATCTGAGTTTAAAAAAAAAACTCAATTCTTTTGGTTTCTTTAATTTATTCTCAATGGACCTTGTTATTTTTCTGTATTTTATTTCACAATGATGCGACACGGCGCACGAGGTCGCCAGGCAGACAACAGTAGTCGTTATTCTTCCTTTATCCGTAAATAGCGATGCAATGTGCACAAAGATGCACCTGCTTCGCAAAACGAATATTCTTGAAATGTCTTTTGTCTAGAACTAGAATACAGTTACCTATTGGGTTAGCTGCTAACCGTTAGCATAAGGCAAATACTCTTTAAGAATTCTTGGATTTGCCAAAAGACTTGCAAGGTCAACTTTGTATGACTATTTTGCTGCCACTGCCCACTACATGGGAAGTGTAAGCCCAATCCTCCATTTGTCAGGTAAATATTATGATGTGCCGTGGTGCTGCAAGGGTCACTAAATGACCTGAAGATGATAATGAAAGACTAATGTTGTTATCTGTTTACATAAGGTCAATCATTACTCCCAAATATTTCTTTAGAGTATTGAGTGATGATCCATTAAGGCTGGGTTGCACCATCTTACTTTAACTATTACAAACGTCAAAAGTCTGTCAAACTCCATACAATAACACCGATTATGGTTATAGTTACGGTTAGTAAGGTGGTCCAAGTGGTGCAACTCAGCCTTAGTACCTTACCTATACCTACCTAACTATACCTACCTAACCTAGTTCTAAGTAGGTAGCTATAATGTTCTGTGCGATTGGTTTATCAATGGCAACAACTTTTTTTCCTCAACGTGATCGACTGACTCTGAACCATAAGTCTGGAGGGAGGCACGTGGAAAGAGTGGGTGTAGTAGTGGGCGACTTTTTCCCGCCAATCTATTGTCTATTACAGACAACAGTACATCAGACTATACATTTTTGTTGCAAAATAGCTCCTATTAAAACTACATAAGAACTCAGTGTTTAACTTGATGTGCTGTCGGTCTTCGGTAAAGAAGCGCCACAAAAAATATTTTAATTCATCGCACGAAACCGAGCCGTGTATTTTAAAACAGACTAGGTAGGTTGATTCAGAGATAGGCTATCGGCAAAGGTGACTTGGCATTTTTAACAACAAAGACGCAGTTTTGTTACTGCTTGTTTCTAGTAGGGAGAACCCTAGAACTAAAATCTAAATAGGTACCTATTCCGTACTTGGCCCTCAATCCAGGGCGCTTACACACGTCCCAAATATAGCTTGCCCTACCACTACTTCGGGACAACAAATGGGCTAGTGCTGAGAAGAAGTGGCGAAAGAAACTCGGTCACCTTTGTCAGTCTGTAAACTCTTGCTAACTTGTCTCATCCTGACATTATCGGCTTAAATTTTTATCGAATCAACATTCGCAAACATTTGCCGAAACGGATGTGTTCCGCGTGTATTGAGAAAGCGGAGAAAAAAGTGAAAGCGTGCGAGAGGGACGCAAGATCCAACGATAAGGACAGACTCTGTGACGTCACAGATAAAGTCTGTCAACATTGCCCAAATTGATTTTATAATAACTACAAATCTGATAAAGCTTGAATAAATTGATTCAATGGAAATAAACTAGGCAATGAACAATGTTATGAATTTAGACATAGATAATGTTATCAGTCTCTGATAAAAGACTGTTAAAGTCACTTGTTATCTATGAAAGTATACTATGAAATTACAAGATTGATAAATAAATGTGATTGCGTTTTTGTACTAAAGTTAATGAACCACCTACCCATTTAAAGATTTATTCAAGCCATAAATAAATTTAAATGTAAAATTATACCACTTGAGGGGAGTTACCTTAGTAATGTTTGACACAATATGATGGCTATATTATCTAGCACCAAAGTTGACTCACCACAACACAATACAACACAAGGGAGAAAGCAACACAGATTAGCGACACAAGTCATAACAATAGCAATCTTTATTTTAAGACTAATCTGATAAAGTCGTCTAGGAATTATGATTATCCTGATTTGAGGCTACATAAAGAAAAGAAGAAAATTTAAATTCATATGTTATATTACTTTTAACATGTAATAATAAGTAGAAGAGTTCATTTGTGTTTTGTAAAATTCATCATTATTGCTACCAAAATAATGTAAACAAGGAAAAGGGTAAAAATAATAACTCGAGGAAATACTTCCCATGAGTATGCTTGGAGAACATACAAAAAACCCAATAAACATAAGTATAAAGTCTATAATACTCTTAATTTTGTACATAGGAAAATAACTTTAAAACAATATTATATTGAAAAAATGTGCATTTAAATGAGAGTGGGATGAAGATTACTTAGAAGGAAGAAATTATGTAAAAGCAAGATTTAAAAGCTACCTAGAAGTGCTAGTTTATTTTTACTTTTAGTTAATTGCATATCATCGGCTAAGGTGTAAACCTGAAATCTATGCTTAATACCGTGGTGTTGGCATTCAAGCACTTATTTCAAGAATTTGATAGAATATTCTGGGTACCTACTTCATGGGACGTTCAAAAATAGATAATTTTCTCAGTTTTCATTTGGGTATATCCAATCCAGGCTATGTTACTTGAAAATAAAATACTGGCTCTCATAAATGTGTCCTTGTTTTTATCCTCTCAAATGTGTCCTTTGTTTTTATCACTTGTAACATCAAAGCTATAAACAACAGTGACATTTAACATTAATCCTTTTTTTATTGCAGTAGGTAAAAAACAACTTTCGAATTTGAGTGGAAAACATTTATTCAAATGTAACCGAGTTTACCTATTTATCTTCATAATGACATTTAAATATGCTGCCATGCAGTCGCTGCATGGTCGCAGTCCTCATACGGGCACTGCATTATTGGTGAGATAATGTATGTCATGTTTACGTTGAACTCTTAATAGCTAGCTGAATTTTTGTATGAACAGATTGCCTATCAACTCACATACAGATAAACGGTGCACACATTATCACAATAAATATGTGTAATAATATGTTATATTATGTAAGAATTATGTTGTTGTTTTATGTTGTAATCAAAATATAAGTTTTAAAATTCTGCTGAGACTATTTGGAACTGAGTGAGACCACATAATGGACCATATTATGTCGCAGTACTGACCATTAGTCAGCAGAAAACATACTTAAAACTACCCAAAACAATTCATCACCAAACTAGGCAAAAAAAGATTTACAATAAAAACAAAAACTAAGAGACCTCAAACTCATGGTTGTTTTCGTTAAAACGTTTCGTTTATGCAAATATACAATGTACCAAAGTACATTTACATAAAATAATAGTACCGATACCGTACATACCGTCCATCAACAAACAAAATGTAGTAAATGACGTAAGGTGCTAACACAGACGAATATTTTACTGCGATTTAGACCATTCGTACTGCCGAATAGGAAATGAAATACGTATTACGTCCTACAGCAATCGGAACAATGGTAGGTAGTAGGAAAATCAAGTAGAAACACTTATTGAATCACCCCATACTCATCAACAAAGGACAAGTATTTAAAACGCTCAAAAAGTATTTAAACATCGATTTTCAGTCTCTCAAACACATATTAGAACCTTAGAACAATGCTAGAGAACGTAATTGGCTAGAGAAACTAATCTAAACTGTTTGTTATGGATATCAAATAAAGAAAATTGTTTTGACATACCTTTGGTTTATAGAACCACTTTCGCAGCGACTCCATTGGACCAGTTTTGTATAGCAGCCTCATATGAACGACTCACTGCACAACCACACACATTATAAAACTGAGATAGCACCAAAAATCACTACTAAATACGAGTAGAATTTAATTTTTACCACTATTTACGTCAAATAACACAAACGGCAGACATGTTTCCACGACTCGCGTTCACGTTTTATGAACGAATGAATGATGCGCTCTCTCAACTCGAATGAATGAAGTTGTGAATGAATGGCGTTGGCTTTTACGTTCGGATGTTCATCAAAATTGAGTAATAAAATTCCTCTACAATAATCTTTTAACTTAAAACGCTCAAAAATAGAACTGTTTTGCATTACAACAAAACAGTTATTATGTGTAGAATAAAACACAGCGTTCTGTTGAGAGAGAGCTGTCTATGATCTTTGCCTGATTTTAGTCTATGGTATAAGAAAACTTACCAATTGTCTCTGCTTTATCATCTAGTTTACCTTCTTCATACACCAGCTGGCACCACTTTCTATGGAAATTGGTGATCTGTCAACTTGACATTTCATAGTCGTCCAACACCAGCAAGCACTTGCTGGAACGCTGTGTTTTATTCTACACATAATAACTGTTTTGTTGTAATGCAAAACAGTTCTATTATGTGCCTTAATAAAACACAGCGTTCTGTTGAGACCTGTTTGTTATCTGCTGGTGTCAAGCACAAACGCTATGTGATATAAAATGTATTAAGAATGAAAGAATATAAAGAAGTTTAATATCACAATACAAAATAATACATTAAACAACTTATTGTACTCTCTGAGAAGCAGACGAACCAATAAGAAACTTATTAAACAAAAAACCAGTCTTTAGGATAAATAACTCAAATTATTTAGGACATCTCCTTGAGATCAACATTATGTCATTAACTTCTTATCAACCAATAAAATCATTCTGGTACTTATAAGGTAGGTTATTAGTAAGATCTCCCCATCTGTAAATATAAATATGTATAAACATAAACATGTTTTCATCTTGAACAATTAAAACATTACTAAAAACTTGTTATGAATAACATAACATTAAACAATTAACTATTAATAACATGCTTGTAAAATTATAAACTCATAAATACAAGATGTTATTGTTCCTTCGTAGGTCTCTGCAGTAATATTTCATAAAGGTATACATACCCCCACCTCCAATTAAATATTGGGGGTCTTATCAACTACTCTCTTGTCCAGCCAGTATCTGGATGTTACTGCAGACCAAACACTTCATGGAGAAGCAAATATTCACTGCACTTCTTGGAGAAGCACCTAGTTATTCACTAAAAATGATCTTAATCCAATTTGTAATATTTGACCTGGAAAACAGGCGTTATCATATTGTTTATGGAAATAAACAAATTTCACACATAACTCTGGGGTCTCCATTAAAATGAAGTCTTCATCAGCTCACCAATATGAAACTACAGGACATAATTATGCGTTCATCTGGGTGCTTAGCAGTCAGAGACAGTCTGTAGGTGGTTGAATCAGATTCAGATCCAAATATCAGCCAAAATGCTGACGTCATGTCCATAGCGGGGAGGTTCTGGGCCCCCCCCGAAAAACAACCCTAGATACGCCAATGTCACAATGTGATCATATTCTGATACCTAAAAAAAGTAATCCTGTAATGTGTCCAAAGGAATGAGATCATGGATTCTTCGATCTGAAGCAAGAAGAAGAATGAAAGCTGTTTATCAAGTAAAATTCAATGCTAGAAGAAAGTCCAGCAGCCGGCAACCAGTCAAATTAATTCCAGTAATTCNAATAAGAAACTTATTAAACAAATAACCAGTCTTTAGGTTAAATAACTCAAATTATTTAGGACATCTCCTTGAGATCAACCTTATGTCATTAACTTCTTATCAACAGTTATCAACCAATAAAATCATTCTGGTACTTATGGTAGGTTAATAGTAAGATCTCCCCATCTGAAAATATAAATATGTATAAACATAAACATGTTTTCATCTTGAACAATTAAAACATTACTAAAAACTTGTTATGAATAACATAACATTAAACAATTAACTATTAATAACATGCTTGTAAAATTATAAACTCATAAATACAAGATGTTATTGTTCCTTCGTAGGTCTCTGCAGTAATATTTCATTAAGGTATACATACCCCTACCNAAAAAAAAGTATATAAGTAGTATATCCGTTAAGCTAGCACCCATAACACAAGCATTAAGTTGCTTACTTTGGGGCTAGCTGGCGCTGTGTGAAATTGTCCAAAGATTTATTATTTATTATTAAAACTGACCTAAATATCAGTTTTGTACTACAAGTTTTTGCTGTAAAAACAGCTTGGCTAACAGCAGCGCTATCTACAGTAACGGCGTAAAACATCTTTCATCTTCGAATCGGTAACCCAAAAATCCTGGGGGGCACCAGACCAGACCATTCTGGGGTGCCATAGCCCCCGGGGGGGCGGATATATATGGGGGGTACGGACCGCCCCGCGTGCCAAGCCATGCTACGCCGCCACTGGCTACCACATCTCTACCAGTTGGTAACTTGTGGTCAATGCTGTGAGATTGGCCCACATAATGCATCTTATGATTGCTCCTTCAACCACCAATTTTAAATTTTGGAGAGATAACTTATCTACTTGTTGTAGACTAGGGTCTCTAACAGATCCTTTATTAGCACTGTGCACTGGGGCCGATGTTATTAGAATGTATGTTCCGTCTGCCATTCAAGTATGGTAACGTCTGTAGCTGGGAGGTGGAAACACTCACCCAGCTGATAATCCCTGAGACGGCTGAAGGGCGTCATAAAGAATCAGAGTTCTGATCTATTTGCCTTAATGTGGTACAAAAGATGGATAATACTATTTATTAGCTAATTTTCAATTATAATTTTACTTGTTTATTTAAGGAACACAAACAGTATAATTTTATTTAATATTTAACATCCATCTTTTGAGTCCAGTGTAACATAGTTAATACTACTGCCGTGGCCCTGGAAGCCAATAAGTCTATTTTGGGACACCCCTACATAATGAATATAGCCTCTGTGGCCGGGGGTACTAATGGATTCTAACTGGAACAAACAAGTCTCTGTCTGCGACTCCCCATACACTGAGTATGGCCTCCGCGGCCTGGGGTACTAATATATTCTAAATGGAAGCAAACAAGTCTCTGTCTGGGACTCCCCATACACTGAGTATGGCCTCCGCGGCCTGGGGTACTAATAGATTCCACCTGGGTACTACTCGACCCTTTGATGTTACAGGTGGTCTGGGATACCGTGCCTATGGCCCGGTCTGCAATCCCATCTCCTGGTAGATAACAAGCCGACAGCGTCATGTCGAGCTGTTCGGTCAAGTTCATGAGCTTGGTGGTCAATTTGAGGAGGGCCCGTGATCGAGTACCTCCTTCGAAAACAACCCTAGATACGCCAATGTCACAATGTGATCATATTCTGATACTTCAACAAAGTAATCCTGTAATGTGTCCAAAGGAATGAGATCATGGATTCTTCGATCTGAAGCAAGAAGAAGAATGAAAGCTGTTTATCAAGTAAAATTAAATGCTAGAAGAAAGTCCAGCAGCCGGCAACCAGTCAAATTAATTCCAGTAATTTAATATTAAAGACCGGTGATCTCAGTGTACTTGGCCTTGCAATTGAAATGGCC
Organism: Ostrinia furnacalis; assembly: GCF_004193835.3. Lineage (NCBI taxonomy): Eukaryota > Metazoa > Arthropoda > Insecta > Lepidoptera > Crambidae > Ostrinia > Ostrinia furnacalis. The sequence continues at coordinate 20,576 of NW_021136898.1, read as the reverse complement.
TTAAGGAACTGATGTACAAAAGGTAAAGGTAGATACAACTGACCTAAGTATCAGTTTTGTACTGCAAGTTTTTGCTGTAAAAACAGTTTGGCTAACAGCAGCGCTATCTACAGTAACGGCGTAAAACATCTTTCATCTTCAAATCGGTAACCCAAAAATCCTGGGGGGCACCAGACCAGACCATTCTGGGGTGCCATAGCCCCCGGGGGGGCGGATATATATGGGGGGTACGGACCGCCCCGCGCGCCAAGCCACGCTACGCCGCCACTGGCTACCACATCACTACCAGTTGGTAACTTGTGGTCAATGCTGTGAGATTGACCCACATAATGCATCTTATGATTGCTCCTTCCACCACCAATTTTAAATTTTGGAGAGATAACTTATCTACTTGTTGTAGACTAGGGTCTCTAACAGATCCTTTATTAGCACTGGGGCCGATGTTATTAGAATGTATGTTCCGTCTGCCATTCAAGTATGGTAACGTCTGTAGCTGGGAGGTGAAAACACTCATCCAGCTGATAATCCCAGAGACGGCTGAAGGGCGTCATAAAGAATCAGAGTTCTGATCTATTTGCCTTAATGTGGTACAAAAGATGGATAATACTATTTATTAGCTAATTTTCAATTATAATTTTACTTGTTCATTTAAGGAACACAAACAGTATAATTTTATTTAATATTTAACATCCATCTTTTGAGTCCAGTGTAACATAGTTAATACTACTGCCGTGGCCCTGGAAGCCAATAAGTCTATTTTGGGACACCCCTACATAATGAATATAGCCTCTGTGGCCGGGGGTACTAATGGATTCTAACTGGAACAAACAAGTCTCTGTCTGCGACTCCCCATACACTGAGTATGGCCTCCGCGGCCTGGGGTACTAATATATTCTAAATGGAAGCAAACAAGTCTCTGTCTGGGACTCCCCATACACTGAGTATGGCCTCCGCGGCCTGGGGTACTAATAGATTCCACCTGGGTACTACTCGACCCTTTGATGTTACAGGTGGTCTGGGATACCGTGCCTATGGCCCGGTCTGCAATCCCATCTCCTGGTAGATAACAAGCCGACAGCGTCATGTCGAGCTGTTCGGTCAAGTTCATGAGCTTGGTGGTCAATTTGAGGAGGGCCCGTGATCGAGTACCTCCTTCGTTTCTGACTGTGTCTGTGTCAGAATGTGACCTTCAGGAGCTTGGTGGTCAATTTGAGGAGGGCCCGTGATCGAGTATCTCCTTCGTTTCTGACTGTGTCTGTGTCAGAATGTGACCTTCAGGAGCTTGGTGGTTAATTTGAGGAGGGCCCGTGATCGAGTACCTCCTTCTATCAGGATGTGAACTTCATTCAATCGATCCTGATGACTTAATGCTACATCTCCATCGCATTGGAGTGTCATCATCACTAGTAAAAATATATATGTATTTTTCAAAAGTAAATGCCAACATTACATTTTAGGTGTGCGTTGTAACACTGACCTGTAAAATTTTTGTAAAGTACTGTCTATTTTCCTTTTCTGACCTTTAATCTACTGTTATAATAATATTTTCGAAAAAAAATAATTAGCAACCCTAGTTGAACGCCCCACTACGCATCCGCTGCGTCTGTGGACTTGGAAGTCTGTGACTTCTTTTCGCCGCAACGGCTTTGAACTAAAGTCTATGGCGTCTATACCTCTTAAAATCCTCTCAGAAACAGCTGCATACTATTGTGTATTTAGTTGACATTGACAGTTTATAATATTGTAACTAATTGTGGGTATACAAATAATAAATCAGTTATGCTTTGACTTGAGTTGATGTTGTATCTTTTACATACCATACCTATTGCTTGAAGAGAGACGTCCTCCGGGGACAGTCAATGTTGCAGTTGGCAAATGTATAAATATATTTTTTTTTTTTTTTAAATAAAGTCCCAAGTTTTTGAGCTTGTCTTAGTGCACAAATAAGATCCCAGTCCTTTAAGATATTTAGAGAAAATATTCTGCCATGATGTTTCTGAGAGTATTCCAGGCTTGGGAATTTAGGATATTTGTGTTGGCTCTATTTACTTGCGATTGACATGCAAAAAAATAAGGTTTCTGAAAGTCTCAGTGTGTATGAGACATGAGCGATTAAGACAGATCTGTTCTGATGACCCAATAGAATAAATTATATTTTAAGTATATTATTACTCAAATGCCACTGGCACGAGTAGTTTCCGCAACTCCACTTGACACCGCTGAGAAAAATCTGCAGTGCCGAAGACAAACTAAATGGCAGGGCTTCAGTTGTAAGATTCCTTGGAGGAAAACCTGTGAGTCTCTGCTCTGGCAGATGAAGGTAAGTGTTCTGAGAGTTGACCTTCCTAACCGGTCGTGCATTGTGATCCTGAAGAAGATCTACATACTATTTCAGAAACTAGATAAAAATGTCTTATCGCAACATGAGCATAAAGCCCATCTTTGAAAAGAAACATTGTTTCTATTAACTCCTTATCTTTAATTCTTTTGAGAATTTTAAAGTAGGTATACTCGCATATTGTTTAATTTAAATATGATAGGGTGTTCAACCAGATCTGTGACCCACCCATGACTAGGTTGGGGGAGCCTTCTGTAATGTTGTACGAAGGTTAATATTAGCAATTACCTTAAACAGTGCTCGCGTTCATTAAAAAGATTCCGCTCTTTTTTCCACAAAGAATTGCATTGTGGTTTCAGGGTTCTTGGATTATCAAGCCAGAACCAAACATTACAAAATAAAATTTTTGAAATAAAATAATTAACATCTAAATTTAAGAGGCCTTTTAAGCCCAATCAAAAATAATTTTACTTATTTATGAATAGAATGATAGTAACAATTGCACCATTCAAACAGAATGTTCAACTAGCTGCCTTTAACCCGCTATAAGGTAGCCAAATTGCTGCAATTTATCTCATTAATAATTCGCTCAGTCAGTAGGAAAAGGAAAGGTAATATTCTATCTTCCTTATGATTGATCTTAACTTCACTTTACGATAACGAAGTAACTGAAATCGTTCTTTAGAGGAACTGAATACTACTTTGCAAGCTATTACCATCTAGTAGGCTTGATGTAGAAGGTAAGTGGTGCGCAACAAAGTTGGAAATAACATTCATCTGAGTCGTCAAAGTTTCGACCGAGTGTCTTACGAGTGGGGTTAACACTTACATGGCCTCCGTCGCCTATTTGGAGGTGGTGAAGCAAACATTTCCATTTCCGAGGATGATGAGGATGAATCTGAAAAAGACGACTCGGATTTCGAGCTTTTCCTTCATCCGGGCCGACAGAAGTCAACCTTTCACCGTCACCACTCTTTACCCTTACACTCTGCATCACTTATATTTCCTATTTGCACATTTTAACTGTGTTTTATTCTTATTTTATACTTAAAACAAGATAAAAAATTTTTGCTGTGTAGGCGGCAAAAATCACAAACGCTATGAAATGTCAAGTTGACAGATCACCAATTTCCATAGAAAGTGGTGCCAGCTGGTGTATGAAGAAGGTAAACTAGATGATAAAGCAGAGACAATTGGTAAGTTTTCTTATACCATAGACTAAAATAAGGCAAAGATCATAGACAGCTCTCTCAACAGAACGCTGTGTTTTATTAAGGCACATAATAATATTTTTTCGTAAATTTACGAAAATATCAAATTAGCCCGTAATCCTGAATCCTGATACATAAATTTAGCCTATTAATTTAACACATGTACGACTGTACTCAGTGTTGCACTATCCAATGCGATTGACGCGCCTCTATGCCAGGGTTTTTATGTTCCTGGTCAGGCTATAAATTAAAATAGAAAACCAAAATCCTTTTTCAATTTCAAAATAAAAAAAAAACACCGGAAGTAGCTTTCTTAAGTTGGCAGCATTGCAAATTGCAAGTCTTTTCAATGACATAACAAGTAACGTTACTATTAACGATTCGTTTATATCGAACTATCCTCGTAAACGCAGACACGCACGCCAAACAAAAAAAATATATATGTCACCTGTCAAAACGTTCATGGCGGACCATTGGTTGGGACCCAAACATTGAGCACGTTTGATTTTACATAATTTCGTATTAGTCCACTCCAGAGTCACATGCTATCAGTTGTTGCGTGCTAGACGCAATCATCGCCCCGCAATGTCCACGGTGGAGTCGGACTGCTTCACGATCGGGAGTATAGTGGCCACTAAAACATGTTACAACGAAGAGATTGAAGGCGAAGTGTTGGCTTTCGATCCTCAAACTAAAATGCTGATACTGAAGTGTCCGTCTTCCAGCGGGAACCCGAAACGCCACGACGTGAATATCGTGAACCTGTCTCTGGTAAGCGACGTGCAAATCAAGAAAGAGGTGACTTCGACCCCGGACCCGCCACAATCTCTAAACCTGAACAGGCTTAACACTAGGGTCAGAAATTCAATTGAAAATAAGCGGAGATTAGTAAGTACACTCTATTTTTATCTAATCTTGCCCTATTTTACTTAGTTGTGTATAAAAAATTATGAAATAGTTGCCAATATTGACAATACATACTTTCCCTTGCACATTTAGCATTGTAACAAAAATACCACGAATTTGCTATTCGCATCTAGCCTCATACAGTAAAAATACCACGAAACAGTGATTCATATCTAGTTTCATACCAAATCATAAGTATAGATAACATTTTTGTTGAATAATGCAGTTATCTAAATGTATTTGATATTTACATTTTACATGTTATGTATTATGTAGGTATGTCATCTAACATCAACTTAGTCAGCTTTTTTTAACTTGCTATTGGGATTGATAAAAATTCTAGTTAACTTAAGTAAATCTGTGCATTTACTGTAAAATAAACTCAATAATAACTCTAAACGCTCATTGACATTGGCAAAACCAGTGTGCTTCAAATTCGCACCATTGATGCCATTAGACAGAATAATAATAGCTAATTTGTTAATGACTGTCACATATTGGGACAGCTAAAGTTTGTTATCTCGAATAATAATGCATAAAGTATACAACTATACATTGTGGTGGCTCGCTACTGTTAGTTTTTCTAAAGTTTTGATAGACATTACATTATTGTTATGTCATGAAAACATACACACACAAGTAAAGCTCACTCACCTTTATAAGTTGCAAGAACTATACTTGGTCAAAGAGTAGCATTAGAGTAGGCGCACACTGTTGATTTTTCATCGGCCGATAGTTTAGTCGGGCAGTTGATCAGTATGGGCATGTATGGGAGTGCGCACACTACGCCGATTCGATTTGGCCGATTCTTCATACAAATTAAAATCGGGCACAACTATCAGCCAACTAAAAATCAACGGTGTGCGCCTACTCTTATCCAACTACAAGGAATTTGATTTATTCACTCCAGGTGTCAGCGCTATCAGCATGCTTGGACCCGGAGGGCCAGCGGTTGTTCCTGGCGATCGCGCGGCTCATCGATGACGTCACCTGGGTCGGCCAGAACATCCGGGTGTACAATGAGGTCACCATCACACCCCCTTATAAGGCAAGCGTTCGAACATTCACTTTTTTTACCCAACAGAGAAGCTTCGAATGCATTTCACCTGATGGAAAGGATGACTAGGCCGAAGGTGGAAGCGAGCTTCACCATGAATCCTCAAGGAACTAGCTATAACACTAACACCTCCAACTTCCGGAATGACAACACAATTTTTTCACCTGTCGTTTTGCACTGGAGAGAAGTCGAACCTTAATTTCCAACTCTTCCTATGTTCTTCTCATTAAGTTTGATTAAAACTGCTTCCACATAACTGTTCATTAATCACACAATCATTAGTTTAATTTGTATTTTTTAATTTTAAATAACAAATGACTAATTATCTCGCTAACCCCTCATGGTAAGCTAAATATGCTTGTGTATTGAACACGCGTTCCTAGGATCAGTTTCAGAATTTTTGACAGTGTACTTACAAAATTTCTCTATCATTCACAGGTAGAAAACGTTATAGGCGAGCCGGACTCCAAACCGTATAACTACATAAGGAAATTCGTCGAGAAGCATTGGCGCGAGCCCAGAGACCACGCCGCGGCCAACTCCAGCCAGCATCAGTAGATATCGTTGGGATATGTCTCTGGTAAAGCCACACTCGATCAGAGATGCCTAAAGTCCGGTCGCCGAGCAGATAGTATTTCGTCCAATGACCCCCAAGCTACCCATCCTTATCGCTCGCACGTAATTATATTGCTGTCGCGATTGCGACGGGCAGCCGCAGCGAGTGTGCGAGCGATAAGGATGGGTAGCTTGGGGGTCATTGGACGAAAGTCTATCTGCTCGGCGACCGGATTTTAGTCCGATTTTTATTAGTGCTGGGTTGCTATAATAAATCCTAATCCAAAACCATCCGTCAACTGTCAAATCACTAACCCCCTTATTAGTAAAAAGTTACACCCGGTATGAACACTGGATTAAAATTACATTTCCATATTAAACTAGCGGCCGCCCGCGACTTCGTACGCGTAACTCGTTTTATCCCCTTTAAATTTTTCCTTAATTTTCTTTGCTATAAACCTCACGGAGCCCGAGACCTTTCCAACGAATGCAAAACCGTGGAAATCGGTTCGTGCGTTCTGGAGTTATAGCGTCAGGAAGGAAAACCTGTCTTATTTTTATATAGTAGATGACAATTTAAACCAGAGTTCAACTAGGGTGTAACTTTTATTAATAAGGGGGAATATGTTTTTGGCTAAATTATCTACAGTTTTTGTTTTTACATTTTCATATTGTTTATAAGACTTATACAATTTAAAAGTGTAAACACATTGAAAATGATTTGATTGGTCGAAAACAGATTGTAATTTTACAGTTAAAATACGGATTTCGATTAGGATTGATTATAGCAAGCTGGCTTAAGTCAGTAAATATGAAATTTCTTTTTCTTATTTTGTTTTTGACCAGAAATGGTCCACACAGTAACCTAAAATTACAGAGGTGTACTACTATGTAAGAAAATGGCTGCAAATATAAGTCCTGCTGACTCAATACAAATTGGACTATAAACAGTGACGATTTTCAGATAGTCTTGATATTATCTTGGCAGCAGACTTGGCCAATAATAAACTTGGCAAAGCTAGACTTGGTCGTGACCAAGTATCACTCACTATCAAAAGTAAGTGTCAAAATTCGATTACTATCAGAAAATTGCACAAATTCCTAGTAAATCCGGTGTGGCTTTATGAATAGTCAGTACTAGAATTTACCGACTAGCTTTTGTCCGACTTTCACTGCAAAAAACATCTCAAGTGTGATTATACACATACTAGATTAAAAAGCTAGTTGAAGATACTACTGCTGATATTACAGATATTTAGCTCAACTTAAAGTTTACCTCATATCTATATATTACAGAAAACTTATTACTTTCTCCTACCATTTAGAATTTAAAGTATTCTGAACTCCACTTTTATTTGGTTTTTAAAACTCAAGTATAATCCACCAGAGATATACGGTCGTATTCACAAACGATGCTTGCTTAAGTGACGCAGCAAATTGAACGCACAGCGTTGAATAGAGCTCTGTGATTGGTTCGTGTGTCACCCTGTGCGGCGCACTGTGAGACCTCATAGTAATGTTTGTGAATACGGGCGAAAGTATCAATAGATATTCACCATAAGTCGTCTAAAATACATTACAATACAAAATCTGTTTTTTTAGATAGGCCCATTCCAGGGTTCTTATACACGTCTCAAATATAGCTTGCCCTACCACCACTTCGGGACAACATATGGGCTGGTGTTGAGAGTCACTTTTCTCACCTATTTTTGTTTATTTCATTGTCAGCGTCAAATAGTTCTCAACACAAAAAATTCTCAACACGTCTTTGACCCTCAATGCGCTTTTTCGCGAATGAAAAATCCGCCAGATGGCAATACGTAGACGCGAGGTCCAGATGCTGCATGATTGGTTATTTTTGACATGACATTGACAGATATGTCAAAATCCACCAATCACGCAGCAGTTCAGATCTTTCATTCGCGAAAACCCTCAATAACTTGTTATCAACTTTTTGGCCACTTTGGGTGTCACAAACTATTTGACGCTCACTGTACGAGCTAGACTAATAAAAATCATGCGTTCTTGTCATAATATGAAGTCCGATCTTATATATTTTTAAAAATTACTCCAACAATATGAAACCTGAAATGTATAGATCTTGAGGTAATATATTATATTGTTTTACAATGTAAAGTAACAAAACTAAACACTTTTCCAAATAAAATCAAATATACAAGCATCAACACATAACATACAAAAATTGTATTAAATTCCAATGCCACATGGTTTCGAATCTGTATTCTTTACATTGTGAAATGTATTAAATCCAAATAAATTTAAGAGTGGGTATATTATGGTGAACAATACATTTTGTCTGATATTGAACTACTATTATATCAATACCTATCAGTTTTAATTCGAGTTGCATGGCCTAAAAATGAATAATCAATTTTTTTTTCACACATAATTCAGAAATAAAAGAAAACTAAAATTATTTGTCTTTATTTAAAAGGAATTCACTAACAGACAGAATGTATGTAAAAATAAAAAAAGACAGAAAATTTTGGTTGGTAATCATGTTTTAAAGTTATTTTCACGTTATCAAAAATAACATCCAAAAATATCCATTTTAACTTACATTTCCAAACAAATTCTTTTGTTTATGAATGTCTTGTATGTATGAGAAAATATGTCACAATTTTTTGGTTTAAACAATAGTATAAAGCATATTTTTTTCTTAAACAATGAAATTTTAGACTGGTATATCCAATTGTTTTTGTTTTGTTTATTGGAACTCCAAATTTTATTGTACTGGCAACACTTAGTTTGGTATTGCCATGGTGTATTGGGAAATAATGAAATGAAATTGACTTTTTTAAAATTTTCGAACATATAAATTAAATTAACAGTGAAATACATCGTGGTGATATTTTTATCAAGTGACAAAAATTTGGAGTTTTTTTGTATGTGTAGTGGATAGCATACTATTTATATGATGTTGGATTAAGTAATATAGAAAATTATTAAAAAAACTGCAAAAGTTATGTTTATCTTTTATTTTTCTTCAAATCAAATACTTTATTCAGTACATGGGCCCTTTCCAGGGCGCTTATACACGTCCCAAATAATATAGCTGGCCCTACCACCACTTCGGGACAACACATGATGTGCGTGTGGAGTGACAGAGTGATCTTTTCAAAAAACTCATCCAACCACAACCAAAAGACAATGCCGGAAATTGGCGTCTTTTTTTTTCGCGCGGCCATCGACTAAACCATGTATTGTTTTTTGGTTACAAAATAGTGTAATAAACCAAACTTACTATGACATGTATACCTCTAAACTCAGTCTGAACTGAGTTACGAGCATTACAAGTTTGATGATTTTACATACTAGATTTGCTTTTTGCGCGCAAGTTTTGTAAGAAATTGCAACAAAATAGTGACATTGTACGTGTAAACGAACAATACCATCCAAAGGGCTCCAGCCATCATTGTGGAGCAGAATCAGCGCAATAAAGAAAGACGGCACATATTATACGAGTACATTATTTGAGTAATATGAGTCGTTAAGGGTTTATAGTGCCGTACTGTACTGTGTCCTTGGGAGGTCTTTGGCCAGTGACCAGAAGAAAATTATTCTATAAAAACGTTAAGGCTGAGTTGCACCACCTAACTTTAACAACGATAACCGGTGTGTTTTGTATGGATTTTGACAGATTTCTGACGTTTTTTAAAGTTAAAGTAAGATGGTGCTTGGCAGGGCCAAGGTATTTACTAATCACTTATTAAGAGGTAAGGGTGTTTTAAATAAAAATCAAATGTAAAGCGAACAATATATTATTAATACTACAAGAAACAACTACATACATGATTATTATTCGATTATACAATATAACAATTCTAAAATCTAATACATTTTTTATCGATGGCAATACAGCGACAAGACAAGGAAACTGGCAACATTTTTTTGTACTAAGTTTCAGAATTATTAGTTAATCAAATGGAATGATTTAAACAATAATTAAATAATTTGATTTTAGATTAAACTTAAGTTTTTCGTTTTAAACCTTTTAATTCGAAGCAATAAGGTAAAAAATTGATGAAATCTACACATTGCAGTTATAGTTATAATACTGAATAGTATTTTTTTAACTAGCAACACTAAATTATTTTTTCTACTTTGTCTACACTTGATACGATAAGTATAGCAAGTAACACCTACTTTTAATAGAAATGAAAATCAGTATAAATCATTTAACTTTCCATGAAAATTGTGCGGGTATATTCTAAAAAACAACGAATGTAGAGTTACGTAAAGTAACTGGTATCATTTTTCAGAAACTAGAAATCTTCAGTATGGCGTAAGTTTGAAGTCAAAATAAAATCAAATTGCAATAGCAGCGTTAGATTTCTGTAACACATGCCATTTGACAGGTGTCAAAATAATTTCAATGACAGTTGGTGACAGTCCAGTGACACGTGACGTCACCATTTTGCAATAAACCATTTTATTATGAGTATATTGTGGATTTAGATGGTTGTGAGTGATTTAGTTCACGAGTTTCGTTACGTAGTTGCTTGGGAAGAGGCCGGTCATCCCTCTGAGTTCGCCTGTAACAAATAATAATAATAATAAATTATTAACAATGTACCTAGCATTGTCAAACAACTGCGATTTGAACACAGTATAGGCTATTGTTTAGTCTCCAGTAAATACATAAATAAATTATGTAGGGTACATTATCAAGTAGTTGACGTACTTTCTATGAGCTGTCAAAACGTGATTCTCATATTTTTTGTGTGGCAATACTAGTATACATACAGTGTCACAGTCTTTTATTTTGCCTTAGAAGCGGACATCCCTGTTTTATTAATTNAATAAAATACAGAAGATTAAAAAAAAATTTTTTCGGGCATTATTTTTTTACGGATTTGTGTTCAGTATCAGTAATATAGTAACCTCTGTAAATATGGCAAGAATGCAAAGTAACACCCTGTATTTTGGGGATCTTCAGTAATCCAGTCATACTCTTTTCCCCACTCCGGTTTATTTTATTTGGAGTCTTTTTTTTTAATCGGCGTTAGTGGCGCATTAGAATTTGACGCACTTTCTTTATAACTACCACTTTCCATACCTATTAATATAAGATTTCAACTTTTCAAAAGAAATAACAATATCTAGTTGAAAACGATTCTGCCAATAAATAAAGCAGATCAAAATATCGTTTGACGACCTACGACGTCTACCTACAAGGTGGACCGACGACATCGTAAAGGTAGCAGGGAAGCGCTGGACGCAGGCCGCTACCAATCGATCAACATGGAAAGCATTGGGGGAGGCCTATGTTCAGCAGTGGGCGTCCGATGGCTGAAATGATGAAGTTCGTTACGCAAGCGTTCGGATACACGCTATCGCCTATCGGGTATGTTCACGGACCTCATCAAAGGAAATGGTACGTGCGCAATAGGTTATAAAATATGACTTAGCCATCTTAACAGTTAAAAGTTACTTTAAAGGCGCGTTCTTATTTTTTTTAAATGAAGGATTTGTTTGTTGGATTTGTCGGTGTTGAAAATATAGTATTTTTGCGTACTATATATTTTTTCAACAGTATATAGTACGCAGACCCGAAATATAGTACAATACTATATATTATAGTACGGTTGGCAACCCTACGTAGCATACACAAGGGGTTCCCAAGCGTGGGGTCCGAGCCAAAGCGTTGGGTGCGAGCGCGCGCACCGGTTCTGAAAATTTCAGCCGGGTGGATAAGCACTTTGACGTAGCAGCACTGCTAGTTGACTAGGGTTTAAAGATGTTGAAGACAAATGCAAAAGAAATAAATTATATGAATCCAATGTTACATAGAAAATATAGAAATGTTTTGGGAAATACACGTTATGAGCAAATTAACGGTGAAAATTGCGCAGAAAAAAGCTACACGGATCTTGGATGAAATGATAGGATTGGAACGAGCACTATCCTCGAGTTCAACGCTCCAAACGCCAAGCCTCCGCCGTTTTTCCTCATTTTCTTCTATGCCGCCATTTTGTCCAAGCCTTCCACGTCGAGTCCGTGCATCGCCTCGAATTTCTCCTTTTTGCGGAGCAGTGTTGTTCCTGACAAATTTAGGGTTGCCGTATTCTAATTCTAAAATTGCCGGATTTTTAAGGAAAACTAAGAAAATTGCCGTATTGTATAAAATGTTTATTTGGAAGGTTTTTAAGGTTTAAAAAAATACAAGTGATGTATTACGTACTATGCGTATACTACTTTTAAACTTACTTATTTTATTCTTTACTTTTTAAGGTTTTGAATAATAATTTAGTCCAAGAACCTACCCGAATAAAAGTGAAGAATCTACCAAAATGAGGAAATAACGATTTTAGACATTAAAATATCGGAGATAAGGTTGCATTTTTGGCGTTTCTTTTCGTCGCACTTCTACTTCATCTATGGTTTACAAGTTTTTGCGTTCCATTAGACGAAATATTTATGTTTTGTTTACTAAAACTCATGAAAAACTCATAAAACTCTACTTTACTCAATTGCCGTATATTTTGATACGGTAATCAAAGTGCTGCCGTATACCGTATTTATGGTGCCTAAGATGCCTGAATGCCGTATATTACGGCAATTGCCGTATCAAGAACAACACTGTTGCGGAGTCCTGTCACGGTCGCCAAAAATTGTTCGGGATTCTTATGGATGAAGGAGACACTGTTTCGTGTTTCAAATGGTTTACTACTAAGAATATCTTGTTACAAGGAAATACATTAAAATTGCGTAGTTGCTCTGATGTGAACGATGTAAAAACCAAAGAGATGTGACAGGCGCGCGCGGGGACCCCGCGGGCGCGGGCGGTGGGGCACGCGGCGTAGTGATGTTCTTGTGAACATTAGTATTGCCTGTTATTTAGCATTATTACTGTTTTTATTTTATCAAGATATACCGCTTAGTTTAAAAGTTATTATGTTTTCTTTACAATAAGTAAATGGAAGAAAAAAAATTCTATAAAAAATAAAAAAAAAATCTCAAAAATTTTTTGACCTCTTTTTTGTCGATAAAAATAGGTCTAGTTTAATCTATTTTCATATGTACACTTTAACGTGACTCACACTGTATATTAAAGACTGTAAACCCTTGAAAAAGAGGCTGACAATAGTGACTGAGTTTCTTGCGCTGCTTCTTCTCAGCACTGGCCCATTTATTGTCCCGAAGCAGTGGTAGGGTTAATATTGGGACGAGTGAAAGTGCTTTTTAAAAGCCTATTTGCAAAAATAAATGAATTTTATGAATTTAATTTTATGAATTTTATGAAATAACGTCCACTGTTGGACAAAGTCGTCCTAAAAGCGAGGTTTATTTAGACTAGCAATAAGCGAGTTTATGCCCGTTTTCACCATCAATCCCAAATTTTTAAGTGAGCCCTATTAAAACAAAATGCCTGTTACGTTACCATAGGGGTCACTTAAAAATTAGGGATTCAAATCAAATCATTTATTTGCATGGATTGATGGTGAAAACGGGTATTAGACTAGTCAAAGTGCTTTTTAAAACCTTAAAATAAATGAGTTTTAATAAAACTTCCAGAAGTTGACTTCCGCAAGCTGTCACCACTGTATAAATTTTTGCTAGTCTAAACCTCGCTTTAAAGATTTCCAGTGACCAGTAAGAAGTAAGAGTAGGTAATTTATTTGTCACAAAATCGGATAAGTATTTTGATTTTGCTTCAAAAATGATTATTGAGTAAATAAAAACTGAAAAGATAATTCAAGACCAGTAGCCTAGAAAAGCGTAGTATAGATAGATGTCCAACAATGAACCGTCCCAGCTGTGACGTAAAGAGGGCGCTACTATAAATAATGGATTTGGGTTATTATTACTTTTTTATTTTTGCCGATATAATTTGACTTTTACGTTATAAATGATCTGTCAAACGCGCTTTTCCCATAGATTTTGAATGGCATGCTTTGTGACGTCATAAAACATTTTTCTTAATTTCTTTACCTTATCTATGACCGTCTCCGCTGGAAGCGTGTCCATCTTGGATAGAACTGGCGTGGTTCTACCGGACGTGCGTCCTGAGGATTGGAGAATCTGTAAATAATAATGTTTGTTTAATATCTAAATACATAAAAGGAGAAACTGTGACATATCAACGCACAGCCTAAACGGCTAAACGTAGGCACTTGAAATTTGGAAGGGACGTAGCTTAGGTACCGTAGAGGTGCACTAAGAAAGTAATTCCCTGAATTCCCACGGGAACGGTAATTAGCTAGAAAATCCTCTTGTATGAAAAATCTAAACCGCTTAAGTTGGACGCTTGAAATTTGGCATGCAGGTACCTTAGTAAACTTAAAGCTTAGTTACAACAGGATATTGCAAAATTCCCACGGGAACGGGAGTTAGCGGGAAAAAACATTTGTATGAAATAATCTAAACCGCGTAAGATGGATGAACGGGATCCACGCGTAGGAGATCCGTAAACGAACTAAAGTCGCTGACATAGCCCGACGGATTAGCAAGCTGAAGTGGCAATGGGCAGGGCACATAGTACGCGGAACTGACGGCCGATGGGGCAGCAAGGTTCTGGAATGGAGGAAAACGCAGCGTGGGACGTCCACCCACAAGGAGGACCCACGACCTCATAAAGGTAGCAGGAAAGCGCTGGATGCAGGCCGCTACCAACCGTGCGATGTGGAAGTCATTGGGGGAGGCCTATGTTCAGCAGTGGACATCGATGAGTACTTAAATGACACCCTATGGCATTAGTAGGTGGCGACAACCTGAGAGAGACAATGACATAAGCAATAGTACAGTCGGAGAATGAAAAGGTTCGTCACCTTAGTGTCGGTTTTCGCTTGCACTAGGTACTGTAAGAGTCAAACCTGCCAACATAACCGTGCAAGAAACAGTGCTGCTAACATTTACTTAAATAAATATGACGTTTGCTAACGAATAAGGTTTTGCTTGTTTATTTTTCTATCCCATCAGTGCAATGCAATGATGACATTGATCAATTGACAATAGTTTTTTTTATAGAGCGTTGTAGCAAAAAGTTGGCGTTCGAATTTTAGGTTTTTATTGCTCGACGTCGCGTAGTGAGTGCGCAAACTGCATTTATCTTTACAATTTCAACGCTGCGTCGACTAAACGATCTTAATCCGTAGTTGTATCGTACCCATGAAGCTACAGATAAAAATGGAGGGCAAAGTTGGGAACAAAACTTGAGTCAAATACCTACTTATCTCTATCTCGCTCTCTGTGGGCCGACCTCTCTTTTTAGTGTGAACTGTAGTATTGCTATCTTCTTATTTAAATCTCCTTGTAAATTCTTCGAAATAGCCAATTCACTAACCAAATAAGAAGTTAAATAAATAAATTATTAATATTTGAAACTTAGATTACCTAGTTAAATAAAAAATCACAAAATTGTCGGCCATTTAGGCTTAATGTGTTGGCGAATCAGGGAATTACAATCCCAATTTCTGAGGTATCGGTAATGTGGCAACATCGGCCGAATCCGGCCCATCATGGCGGTTGTTTACTATGCAGTTGATTTCGTTTGAGATTTTTCAAGGGACGTTATCATTGTTTTGTCTGAAGAAATGGTGCAAAATTGTATAGTGCGTGGTTGCGGTAGTTCGTGTTATCCTGGAAGTGATATAAAATTCCACGCGTAAGTGTTTATTTCGTGATTTCTGACAGTGGATCATTGTTAACATATTTCTTTGTATTTTCACAGTAATTACTTCCTAAAACGTTTTACCAGTATTTAAACTTATTATTAAATGTTACATATGTCAAGAAAAAGAAGATTTTACATTGAGTTTCATTGACTTTGAGCAAATTTAAAATTTTTGTTTCTATAAGACATTTTGAAGTAGTATGACCATATTGAGGATATATCTGGGACTTTCTGTGGGACCTTACTTATCTAATTTTGCATAATGTTTTCTACGGCCGTTTACTGTAATCAATCCATATCCAAATCCGTCTGTCAACTGCCAAATTAAAATCTGTTTTCTATCAAATATCCACAGTTTTCGATGCCTTTACACTTTCTTAATGTTGTAATTCATCTTAAAACAAAAACATCGAAAACCTTTTTTCATAATCATATTAAGTGCACTTTATCAAGACACACTGTTTAAACGTAAATCAGTCGTTGTCGTCCTGAGAAAAATAAATAAAAGGTTACCCTACTTAGAAAGAGAGAGCCTGCCCACAGAGAGCGAGATAGTGATACATAGGTTGTGCTTCAAGTAGGTATTCTAAGTCTGGCCTCCATTTTTATCTTTAGCTTCATGATCGTACCTAAGACAGTACGTCATACATAATAATACAGAAATAATGTATAATTTACCTATTTGATTTTTTCTCAGATCAGACTTTTAGCAAAATCAAGTTACGTAATTAATGTATTTTTTACACAAGTAAATCCCGCGACAAGTTTTTAATCTTTAAATTGAGTAAAGTAATAAGTTGATGGGTTTGAAAGAATTTATGTTTTATTTTATTATTTTTAGAGCATCAAAAGCTTGTTTATGAAAAATATTTACTATTTAAATTTTACTTTTGACTTTTTTAGTTTTTATAATGCGGGATGCAAAAATTAAAATGTATTCTGATTTTGTGACGTTTCCATATAAATATACCTAATGAAATGTATGAAAACGAGCGTGCCATTTTTTAAACGTTAATTATAATATCTGTGTCCATCAGAGAGCTCGTAACTAAACATCGTAAGCGCCATTCACATTATTATCAAAAAGTTAATAATAAATATTTAGTTTTTGTAAGTCTAAACAAGTCAGTAAATCAAAGAGGTAAATACTGATATCATTGTGATTTTATAGAATTTATTATTATAAAACACGGTCGTATAATGCTTTTATAAAAAAAAATCAGAGGTAACTTTAAGATTTTTATCCATAGAGTAAAATTTATCTAATCGTGTTTTTAAACAGTTATTCCATTAGGTACACATACGTTCTGTAATACAAACCCATCAAAAACAATACTTGTCAAAAAACCAAGTCTCGCTACTCAGTTGTTCTACGGTAAAAAGTTGTTAGATCCATGTAATACCAAGTCCTGTCCAGGAAATCTTTAAAGTTTTACATAAATATATTGACTTGGCCATCGCATGAAAACACGTGTAAATTAAATTATTTAGTGCGAAACGAAACGAAATTTTGCATGCCTGTGTAGGCAAGTAAAATTTCAGCTCAATGGGAAAACGGGAAGTAAGTAGATTTTACGACTCCAGATGTCAAATATATTAAAAGCTTGTAGATAGCTTTACGAAGAAAAGAAAGATTTACAAAGAAAATAAAAAGTACTGTCCACGATACATTTGTTAGGCCGTGTTGCACCGTCTTACTTTAAAATTGACATCAAAATTTTTGATGTCAAAAATCTGTCTAATATACGGTGCATCTCAGCCTTACGCCCGATTCCCATATTCAATCCTTGTCCAAATCCGGATTACAACTGTCAAGTTGAATTCAGTTTTAGATTATATTTCCAAAATTATCGATGCATTTACACTTTAATATTGTTTAAATAGTCTTATAAACAATATAAAAATGTAAAAACATCAAAAACCGCAGTTATTTTGGCCAAAAACATATTAAAATTTGACAGTTGATAATCCAAATCCGTATAATTTGGATTAGGATTGAATATAGAAATCCAGCATTAGTGTACTTTATTTAAATTTTATACAAATAAGGATGACGAAAATAATCGATAAGTGATCTCACTCGAATATTTCTTATAGTAGGTATACAAGATGTCGAACAAATGGTTACTTACTGAAAAAGTGCTTCACGAGACCTGGCAAACGGCATCAATAATATGTTTAAAAGAACGAACTGAATCTATTCAAAAAATCTATATTTCCAGCTTTCATACATTTAATACAGTTACAAACAAACACGAAATCAATGGTTTCCGAGAATTCTGAGTGCCTTAATGCCGTCCCCTTTATCTGTTTATTAAGTATTTATTAATTAGTATCTCTTGATGATATTGTAGCAAGTAAAACCTAAAATCATGTTTTCCGTAAATAATTTAAGTAAGAATGCAATTTACGAGTTTGTTGTTTGATTACATTATTCAATTAAAAATTTAAATTAAAAAATTTAACACTTCTAATTTGGTAGGTATGGCTGGCGGCATACATTTAATATGAAATTCGGAAACATTGAATTTTCGCATAGATCCAGTTTATTCTTTAACCTATTTATTGTTATTGTTTTAAAGAGCTCGTGGAGCACTCACAGGAACAGTAAACAGTTTTTCGATATCTTGTATAATTAAGAATCAAGTGAAATCACTTATCGTTTCCACCCTGTACCTATACTGCTAAAAATAAACTCATTTTATATATTCATTTGTATAAGTATCTACAATACAAATACCTAACCAACTTAGTTGACGTTTTATAAAACTATTTGTCTAAGTGTCATCGAGTGACCGCTGGTGGATTTGCCATTTACCTCACCTACCCCTTTATTACTAAACGTTTAATATCAGATGAATAGTTACGCACCAATTTCTTTCATTCAGTCGTCAGTAATTGGACTTTCGGAAAAACATGACGAAGCGTTGTGTGACCATACAGAGGCTATTCAACTTTTATTAGTAAGGAAGAGTATATTTTATGTTGGTAGAAGAAACTCAATAGCATAAAGTAATGTTTTGACACCCTGTTAAAGTCGTTTATTACTCATTTATTTTTTCCTGACCAAACAGATACCATAATAATATCTTTTGTCTATTCTACATATATTTTGTAAGTAAAATAGTAAAAAGTTTGAAAAGAAAGAAATTACAAGTCCGATTTACCTAAACAAATAAATTAAAAATACTTGCGGATCAAAAGTACTCAATCATACTACAATTTACGAAAAAATCACGCGTGACGCATATACGTCAGTGGGCAGTCAACTGACATAGACCCGGCGTCTACGAGTGCCAAAGCACGACTGACTTATGCCATTTGATGCACCCGATTTTATAGGATTTTCAAATAAATTTTTCATTTGAAGATTGAAGNAAACACTGTGAGTGTGAGTCTGGATAAAACGTTCGAATAATCTTTAGTACTACGCAAGCTATGTATAGTTCCAAAATACTGAACTGTCCTATGCATGACATTGACAGTGGGACGCCACCGTCAATACCGGATCGCTGGTTCCGATTTTTGCCATGTTGGAAACCGTATAGTTGTACGATGGTGGCGCCCCCCTGTCATTGAGTATGGTGAGACAGTTCAGCGTGGGTCATCTATAAACTGTTTGACATATATGATGTCACTGCTGTCATCATTGCTGGCGCGAGCAATGTGTTCTGTTTTTGGGCATATTGCTGCGACACCGGCCACGCCCCCTTTTCACATCTCCCTTTAGTTTCTGTGATCTGTGATTGCATACCTTGCCACCAAGCGGGGTCCTGGCTTCGATCCGTGACTGCTATGATGTCGTCTTTCTCGAAGCTCAGTTCATCTGCGTTTTGAGCTGTATACGGGTACAGAGCGATCACCTGAAATTAATAGTAAGTAAGTTAGACATCGTTATTACAGCCAAATGACTATAATTTGTATACAGTGTGAGTCACGTTAAAGTGTACATATGAAAATAGATTAAACTAGACCTATTTTTATCGACAAAAAAGAGGTCAAATTTTTTTTTAGATTTTTTTAAAATTTTTTATAGATTTTTTTTCTTCCAATTACTTATTGTAAAGAAAACGTAATAACTTTTAAACTAAGCGGTATATCCTGATAAAATAAAAACAGTAATAATGCCAAATAACAGGCAATACTAAAAAAATACATAAAATATACAAAAAATGCCAACAAATAATAAAAAATGATACTTTTTGAAAAAAATCTGCTTAAAAATTCGTGGTTTTTTGGTTATTTGATAAATTTCAAAAAATGCCCCTATAACTGGTGGTTTTTATTACTTTGTATTATTCTCTATCGTATTATCTTTGTAAAACCAAAAATCGCATGTCTCTATCCCTATCACAACATTTGCTATGATCGTTTGAACAAAGGCCTGCCACAACATTATTCTCCGCTACAGGTAGAGACAATTTTAATTTTAACTAAAATGCTTATTTTACTTCGAAATCTTTTGTTTTTATTTGAAATCTAACTTGTCTTTATCAAAATTACAAATCTAGAGCCATTTTTAGTTTTGTTGTTAACGAAGCGTTGAATGGCGCGCCCGGAGAGGCTTAGTTCAAACGATCATTGCAAACGTTGTGATAGGAATAGAGACATGCGATTTTTGGTTTTACGAAGGTAATACGATAGAGAATAATACAAAGTAATAAAAACTACCGGTTATAGGGGCATTTTTTGGAGAAATTTATCAAATAACCAAAAAAACACGAATTTTTAAGCGGATTTTTTTCAAAAAGTATATTTTTTTATTATTTGTTGGCCTTCTTTGTGTATTTTATGTATTTTTTTAGTTGTTCGGGATTCTTATGGATGAAGGAGACACTGTTTCGTGTTTCAAATGGTTTACTACTAAGAATA